>NC_143587.1:129245926-129545926 GCF_048544385.1 Mastigoproctus giganteus | reverse complement strand
ACCTTCCTTGCAATGCAGCTTTTAATCGCAGGAAGGCTCTCAACCTCAATGTTAATTCAAGAAATGAAACTGAAAACACATCATAAATCATAATGCAACTGTGCGCTGCCTCATCGTCCTGATGACGTCATATACAAAATTGTTGTGGCTTTCAAGAACACGCAAAGATTTTAACAGATGCTGCACTTCTCTGACTCATCCTTTATCAAGACTCTCTTCAACTAAACCTCTGCTCAGTGATACCGTCATCGACCAGAGACTTCTGACACCACTGCATAAAGATGTGGGCAAGAAATGGATAAAGATTTTATTTTACTTTTTTTTTTTTTTTTTTATTTATTTTATTTTATACATATATATATATATATTTTTTTATTTTTTTTTAATTTTATTTTTTATTTTATTAATATATATATATATATTTTATTATTATTATTATTATTTTTTTTTTTTTTACTTTATGCTATTCTCATCCTTATTTCTTCGTCTTCTGTTGTCCTGTCTCCTGGGAAATGAGTGTGTGTGTGTGTGTGTGTGTGTGTGTGTGTGTGTGTGTGTGTGTGTGTGTGTGTGTGTGTGTGTGTGTGTGTGTGTGTGTGTGTGTGCGCGCGCTGTTGCCGGCTTGCTGGCACGGGGTTCTTTTGAATGGCTCCAAACCCTCTTTGGACATTCAGTACGTGACTGTTGAGGTTAGCCATGGTTCATGCGCAGTTGTGGCCTACTTTCCCGTGGTGTAGACGGACACTGGGCAGGCTTTCCAGGTGATCGCCTGCCTGGTGACAAAACGGCCAGAAACAACTAAACAACGCAACAACACACACACACTGCACGAACATAACGTTACACACACATTTCTGGCCTGTTACAGTGCTCTGTAACCATCACAGTGTACAAAGACGGAGTTGAACTTTCGTTCAGGTGCCGTCCTACATAGGATACTATACATGTCTACACATGACATGCAGATTGAATTTCAATTCGTCAGAAAAGAAGACGGTGTCCCATTGCTCTTTTGTCCATGAAACACCACATTCTGAAAGCGGTCTTTCGATAGTTCGTGCACTTGTTTCAACACCAGAGGCCATCTCAAAGTCCAGTTTTAGATCAGGAGCACTAGCATGGCGATTACGAAAGCATAGCCGTTTCAAATACAGTGAGATGACGTAGAGCTCGCCGATAGGACTAATGATGTGGGGACAAACTGCCCAATGGAAGCAGAGATGTGTGATTTCAGTGACTGTAAGATCCGGGTTTTGGACAAGTATGGCCGTCCGGGGGAGGTGTTAGCCCTGCTGCACGATTTTATAGAAGAAGGGATATCCTCTGACTTCTTTGGCATGGGTGTAGGGCTCCTGAATTAGTAAGATAACTATACTTTCTTCATTTTCCGCTTTGGCTTGTTGTGTACTTTTGCAGAAATTTGATCTTATTAAAATTATATTGAGATAAAAGGCTGGCCGTCCACGGTGCGGTCGATTATTTGTATGCTCCCCTTTAATCCATAATTTTAAGTAGTTCTAGTTCACGTAGGAACACCATCAAAAGACTGTGAGGATCAGGAAAGACTCGTTCGTCAGCTACTAATTTTTCCACAGAAAACCTTCCAATAGGTAAACTTTTATTATTATTTTTATATTAGCCACTCGCCCACTGTTTTGTCTTTGTCTTTATGAACATACCACAATAACAAGACACCAAGCCTACGGATATAATCAAGGACAGAAGAAGGTCGTCACCCCTCGGGAAGTCTATCCCAACAATAGCAGCTCTCTCCCGCCCTCGACTGCTTTCAGCAAGATAGGGCGTAAACAAATACAATCCTTTCACTAAACAGAATCTGCTGCATAACGTAATCGGATTCTAAGTACTCAAAATTCAACAGGAGAACAAAATAAGAAAATGCAGGACGAACATACCACTCAACACCCAACCACGTGCGCCATCTGTCAATTAAATAAGGAAGCTGATTTAACTTGTTGTCGATGCAACCTGGAAATCTGTAGCTCCTGCCTTACCCCCTCACAAAAGAAATTAAATAAGCAAAGAAGACGCACATGGATCTAAAGCATACCGCTACTATTCACAACACAAATCTTCCTACAGAGGATACAAAGAAGGAAGATATTTTGCATAACTCCAACGCAACACAGGTAACTCCTGAAGAAACAGAAGAAACACAACAGGAGACTTTGCCTAACATTGATGTTACAGAATCGATAATTCCAACTGATGAGGACACCCAGAATCAGCCACACCAAGCCTTGAACATCACACTCACGAAGAAAACTTAACACCCCAAGTAAACATCTCACAGGTCCACACGGTCCAACATTTTCGCAACATTATCACTGAAGTCTTAGAAACATAAGATACAGTTAACTCGACAGAACAACTTGGATCGGGCTGTAGATAGTAATACCGTCCACCGCATCCAATCTAATCATGATATCCTAATAGAAGAGATGCACTCGCTTCGAGAACAGAACAAACGGATACTGACAGAAATCTACCTGCTAAAATCACAGTTAGTAAACATTGAAACCAACTTAGGTTTGGAATCTCAGTACCTTCGAAACTCTCCTAAATCTGCTGAACGCCTCAGGAGTCGACATAATGAAACCACTTCTCAAGTTGATTTTGAGATAACAGAATTGAAACAGGATCTTAATGCGTACATCCTCAAGTGGGGCCCTTTTCAACCAACAGAACGCTGCAACTCGTCTGACGCCATTAGGATAGAAATGTCAGTCCCCTCTTACTATACTATTTTTCTGAGGATATCCAACCACTGAGTACTAAAGAATCAATTCTTCAAACACACACCCCAGTGAATCATACCTTATTGTCAACCGCACTCCCAAGCCAGTAGCATTTCCCAGTGGAGGCATCCGGTGAACTGGTACAAAAGAGCAACCTAGCAACTATCATCAGTCAAAGTACAAAATCACGAAGCTTTCAGAGCCAGCCTCCAGATAACCCCCAGATTAACAACCATGGTAACCCTTCAGGCCTTCCCACCAAACAGACATATGCTAAGCACGACAGGTTAACCTCAGGGTTGGTAGTTAAACCTCCCTCTCCTCTTGTCAGGCGGTTAAACCCGCAATCAGCTGATGTGGTCCAATCAATTGATCCAGGCATCAATGTTCCTCACGCAAATAGATATTCACCAGACACCAGATCATCGCAACCTCGTAGAGACCAACACTCACAACGCCTGTCTTCAATTTATAATATCACTGCTGCCCAACTCGCGGGAAATTTTTCGTCTCAAGATTGAGCCCAGATACAACGGGCGAAAGCATCAAGATGATGTTGGCTACCGAGTTCGTAGCACAAATAGAAATGAAAACCGTCAAAACAAGGCGCCCTGGTTATACCTCATTTGTCATCTTCTGTTCTTCGGATAAACAAAGTATTATTCTATATCCCAAAATCTGGCCTCCAGGAACCCTTGTTAAACATTCATTGACAGGGTTCATAGAGAAAAATTCTCCACCAACGAAATCAACCATTCGACATAGCAACCAACAGATCAGGAACATATGAACCCAAAATGCCTTCAGCTCAGTTGCTTCTTCCAAAACGTCAGAAGTCTCACCAAGAAACTAAATACACAATCTCTACTCCTCATGGAAGAATATGAAATTATATGCATTACAGAAACATGGTTACCCAAGAGCAATCACCTAGATACACTCACGTAGCCGACAAGGTATAGCTCTCTTGAGAATTCCAGAGACGTCAGAAGAGGAGGTGGAGTCGCCCTAGTCTTCAGAGAACATTTTCAACCCACTAAAACCAAAACCAGCCCAACACCTAACTTTGAAGCTCTTTCCACAGTGTTATCGTTCAAGGATACCCAGATTCAAGTCTATGTAACATATTTTCCCCCAGATCATACTGAAGAGTCAAGAGTTAAGCTACAGAACTGGATAGCCACAAACTTAGAAACAAGCCTCAAAACCATAGTGACAGGCGACTTCAACATGCCTACACCACGCCATGAAGAAGCTAGGAAAGAACTGAACATCATATTTGCTTCCCTGGGCTTCGTGCAAATTATTACGAGCCCAACGATAACAGCACACTCGACCTCGTATTCCATAATCTTGACAGCATCTCTATGATCACTTCTTCTTTTAAATTCTACTCAGACCACAATCCTATCATATGTGAAATCGCCTTACAAAAAAATCACAATCATCACTTGCCCAGGAAAGAAAACCAACCTGAGAGAGAACTAATCTTTTCCACAAAATTCCTGAAACCAGAAATCATCCTCAAACGTCTCAGAGAATTCAAATGGATACACCTGTTTATTGTCCCTCCTCACGTAGCCCTAAACCACCTAGCCGAAGAACTTTATGGAACAGCCAAAGAGAGAGCTGCAAAAGAAATACGCATCAACTCCAGAACCTCTGTATGATTTAATCGAACAATCAAGCAAACTTTCCTCCTGAAGCGGAAGGCTTACTGACGATGGAGAAAATCAGCTGACGCCGAAGACTTCAGCGCCTATAAAAAAGTATGGGCTCTCTTCTTAAGACAAAAACGACTTGTCTGCAACCAACTTGCCCTGGATAAGCTTAAAAGATCTAAAAGACTCCAGAAACAGAGCCACAAGCAAATCACTATGAAGGAAGAAATATTTAAAGAATTGACTGAGCTCACTTTTCAACAGACAGACCAGTCACATGCACAACCTCTTGTTACACTTTTTGACCCTCCCTGCAAACCTCCAATACCACTCCTAACCATAACGAAGCCATGATGGAGATCATCAAAAAACTTCCACTGAAAGCTGTAGTCGGTCCCAACCGATTTCCTCTGTTTCTAATCAAAATCTGTAGTTCATAATAGTACAGACCTCCTAGTCCATATTTTCAATAAAATCATAGAAAGTGGAGAGATTTCAAAGATTTGGAACACATACTTTGTTTGGCCAGTCCCTAAATGCAGAGACTCCAAGTGTATTCAAGATTTCAGGCCTATTGCCATTGGCTGTAGGTTCCTCAAGATATTTGAAAAAGCAATCCAGCCCACCATTGCAGACCACTATTTCAATCACAGGCCGCCGTACCTCCACACCGCGATTAAGAGGAGATCTACTAATAGTAACCTCTTGGACACCCTTACCGGAATCCAGAAAGCCCTCAACAACAGGTCACAGCTTGATGTTATTTTCTTTGATATAAAAGCGGCCTATGACAAAATAGACATAAAAGCTCTAATCACCAGTCTCCAGCATTACTTCAACATCGCAGGAACAACTCTCGGTATCATTAAATCAATCCTGGAGCATAGATATCTCATCATCTCACATCGCAGCTTTCGGACAACATGCATTACTGATGGAGGTGTCCCACAAGGGGGAGTCCTATCATCAACCCTATTTGCCGCAGCACTGGAGCTCTTCTTGGCATCCCAAACTGACTTCCTGATGACCTCATGACATGATACGCTGATGACCTGAAACTTTACATCACATCTTCTGATCAAACTCATGTTCTTGGCCCTAAGGTTCTTTGCCTACCTTGTTTGCCTACCTTGCAGGCAAGTAAAACCATCCATAACCTCCAACAATATCTAGCTTCCATCGGATTACAGATTAATCAAGCAAAGACAGCTCGAATGTCTTTCACCTGGAAGAAGTCACGCAATGATTGATATCATTGCGTGACATCAATGGATCACCCATTCAGAAAGTTAAAGCACACAAGGTCTCGGATTAGTATGGGATGAGGGACTGATATTCCAGGCTCACCTCCTCAACACAAAAACCAAAATGTACGCCGCTATGCGGGCGATCCGGGAATTCATGACGCCGAACTGGTAAAGAAATATGTTGTCCAATGTCTCTGTCCAATACCTCTCTATGCAGCAACTATTTGGTCCTCTGCTCCCACAACACACTTCAACAAGTTCCTCAGCCTGGTATACTGGCTCCTGAAATGGCTCAACTGGTGCTTTGGACACTGCCTTCTGGGAGTGTGGGATCTAGGGGGATCCTGTTGCTTTTCTTCAGTTATATCATTTTGTGGGGTAGTGCCCTCTGTTGTTTCTTTTAATTCTGATTGCAAGTGGGTCTCACGTTCCGATTTGGGGACAAGTTTTTTGTTTTTCCTTTTCGGAGCAGGAGTCGACCTTGTTTCCTCGGGTTCATCCTGAGTTTTTATGATTATAGGGTCATCATTTGCAGATGCTAAGTTGGGTTTGACGTTAGAGTGCTTGTCGGCAGTGGTCGCACCATTTCCGATCAGTTTCCCTTCCATATTGCTAGTTTCCATGAATTTTCGCTGAAAGTCGGATGATCGAGAAAGTTCCGGATAATCGTAATTATCTGTGCAGCGTGAAAAAGTTGATGGAATTTGGCATCCGTCGAAAGACACCAACCACAAGTTCGTGGCGTAATTAGGGGCTGAAAAGTTCTTCAGCGAAAATTTTGGGCTGTACCCCTCAGGTCACATGGGGGAGGGACACCCAAACGTTAAAATTCCGCCAGAAAGACGGGGATAATTTCCTTTCTGGTTTCTGAGGGCGCCGATGACGATGGTAAGGTCAGTTTTACAATAAATCCAACACAAAGCAAGTTGGCGCTCAACCATTCTATGTTTATCGCAGTGGTTTTCAACCAGAGTGCCGCGACACATTAGGATGCCGCAACAACATTCCAAGGGTGCCACGTAATTTGAGTTTAAGTTACCTAAACTTTTTTTTTTTATTTATATATTTATTTCATTATAAAAAGGTGTACGGTATCTTTTTAATTTTGTGGTGATCTATAATTATAATCGATGTTTATTTAGTACCTCTACATAAAGAATAAAATTATTATATATATATATATATATATATATATAATTTATATTATGAATCGTAATTTTGTTTATAGTTATATTATTGTAATAACTATCATATAACATAGTTTTTAATATTATATAAAATAATAAAAATATAAAATAAAATAAAATAATGATTATGAGGCTAATTATTGATAATAGGATACCTTGATTGGTACGTTTTCTAGGGCTAGCACCATTCAATATATCTAATCAATAATTAGCAAGGCTATGTTCTGTTTCTATTTGTTATCTGCTGTTAAACCAGGTCCAAATTATCAAAATTATAGGCATTAAGTCAATCTATATTTAAATTTAACAGCTAACAGCCAAATAACAGCTAGCCACGACAGATAGCTTTGAAACAAATAAAACAGAAAATGAGAGCCAACCATAAATATCATTTGAGTTGTGGTGCATTTATTTTATTAAAGTGCAAAAGAAAGCTTATGCCGACATAGGGGAGAAGGTGGTAAGAATAAGGAAAGCCATAGCACCTCAATTTCCCTCGAATTACTCTAATTTTATCATATACCGTACATAAACACTCTTAAAGCAATAATTAGATTACAAACTAATGTAATGTTTAATCTATAATTAAATGGCATTAATCAGATTTGATATACATTTCCCAGAGATAATCGGATCTAATAGGCAGAAAATTGAGTAGGGATGGGAGTCACTGAACACATTGTAGAAGATATGATATTTAAAGCGTTGGAAAACTCGCAAAATAACAGGTGAAGTGTATTTAGGGTCAAAAGGCACCAGTGGTTCCCCCATCTCCGCGTAGTTTACCTTGTCAGGTGATACAGTACGCTGTAAAAGCCAGAGATTTAAAAGTGTGTGAATATTGTGGTGTGTAGTGTCGTGTATCGTTGTTCCTCTGGCCATTTACCCGCCATACCCCTATTGAGTCCTGACTTAGCCCCACTTTCGCCTCGTGGAGGCAGACTAGGTACCCAGTAGTTTGAGATTTACTCTAACAGGTCTTGCCACCTAATTTCCTGCGATTTCAGTGGCTAGGGACATATTTAAAAAAAAAAAAATTGTAGTAGATAAATACGCACACATTAGCATTAGTAGAGGCAAGAGGCATGCGATGCAAGAAATCAAACTTTACGATGCAGCATCAGCCAAAAAAAAAAAAAAAAAAACTTCCATTTAACAGGTAGTAAAAGGTTTGCAGACATTTATGGATATATCGTGAAAGCTTAAACTACTTAAATTGGCTGTGGTTAGTGGGTGAAACCAGTCACGATCTCCGACCAATTATCTAATATACGTGTTCGGAAATCGCGTCGTTTGGAAACAAAATTCATCGCTAAAACACTATCACAAATTATATAGATCATTGCTACACAGAATTGGATGTTTAAAATTTGTAGGTCCATGGTTTTCAGCTATTAAATTACAGTACTCTTGAATTTAAGGAAACACACCTAGATGCTATCACATACAATTGCTATGGCAACCCTATAGTGGCCGCCATAGTCTATATACAGACGCTATATGTAAAAATTCAAACATAAATATCTCTGAAACTGCAACTCTCAAAAGTCTGAAAAATCACCTGGTGATCCTCCTTGCTCAGTTCTTCCTGTCAGTTCTTTGGCGATTGTTGAAACAAGATATATACATGAAAAAAATTAAAAAAAAAACACTTTCACTTCAGGAGCTATCACAAAGTCAACTGCACAGGACAAGCCGCGCCACCACAATGAATCGTAACGAGAAGTCTTTTTTTATTATTATTATTATTATTTTTTTTAATTATTTTGTTTTAAGAATTTGTATCCAAATAAACAGAAAAAGCTCAACCGCTACTGGAATTTTAGCGCGGTATCTGCTGTACCCTCATAGGTAGCACAGTGGTAGAATCGCCGTCCCCCAACACCGGGTGGAAAAGAACTGAGTTGGAATCCCGTCGCTGACGTGAAGAATTTTAATGGGTCTTTTTCACAAAGTGGCTGAGTTAGTCGGTCTCAGGCAAGAGTAGTATGGTTTTTTTCTCCCAGCACACAGAAAATCGACCACAGAATACACGAATTTACAGGCAGTATACACAGAGCAATATGGTCTTAGTCAATGATGCTCTTAAAATTCCAATACAATAAAAAGGGCATCTGCATCCACCCAGACTTCAACCTTAGAGCTATTTCATCTGAGCAATAAAAACAATAGTTCATCCTATAACGCGTAAGAACAATCAGTGTATCCACTTTCATTTTTCAAATAGGTTGCGATGGTTAAAAAAATCGCTGCATTAAAAAATCTCTTTTGTGTTTGCAATGAAAACGAACATTTCTCTTTGCTTCAAGCTACCAATAAAATAAACCACTTGCTTTTAAAAGCGTTGAGCTGGAAGGCGAAATGAAACTGCCAACTCTTCCATGCTTCCTCAAGGAGGTGACAAACCCACCCACATACACGCACAGAGATAGGGAGAGAGAGAGAAAGTTAATCACTGATCTAAAAGGAGTACATGCTTTCCATTTTCTTCAAATTAGATTAGCGCATACATCGTAAAAGGTAATTTTCCTTCAGTAATGAGCTCATCTGAAGATCTTATCTTATTCGGAGAAAAGGGAATCGAGAAAGACGGATTTGGTAACCTCCAGTGTTCTCTTACTCTCCCCTCCCCCCATTATGCTATTTAGCCTCGGGCTTAACTTGGATGTTTGCTCCATGCTGTAAATTAGAAATAGTGTTACGCTTCCTACAAGTTTTTTGTTCTTGTTTGCCTATTCGCTTCTCTTGTGTTCCACTTGAAAACAGTTTCCTAGCCTTCAGTGATCAGAAGCCGCAAGGAGTGCGAAGAAAAGGTCATTGCAACAGGAACCAGCTAATTAAAGTTTTCTCTTTTGAAACGAATACTTCTTCGAGTCGCCAGCAAAGGTTTGGCTTTATGAACAGAAACATGTACGTTTCGTAAACAAATATAGAAATTTTGTAAATAAGTTTCTGTATTTTTTATTTATTTTTTTTAATAGCAATAAAAAGCTTCTAAGTAAAGATTACCTGATGTTGTAAATATATAAAACTGTGAATAGTTAACATTAACAAATAATGGAAATTAAAGAAGTGACGAGAAATCTTTTGACATAAAAACGGAAACGTTTTGTTTATTTCATTTTAAACTAAAGATTAATGGTAAAAAAGAAATCAGTCATTGATTTTCATATTAAAACAGAGAAGAAACTCTTAAATTACCTTCTGAATAAAGGCGAACTTTTTACATTTAACTCTGGGAGATAAACGACAACTACATTGCTTTTTACCATTGAGTTTTCCATGAAATTATAAATTTACACTTCCTGTAAATTCAAATTATGAAGTAATCCTGTCATATGCCCTGAGTTGTCATTTACGAAATCATCCACTGCCAATGAACAGTATCCTTAAAGTGTCTGTCCATCGTTGGCTGGAAAAAAGTGGCAGGTGTACACAGTTAACGTTGTTTGAGGTGCATGTGGCACCTTATCTGCTAAGAAGGTGGCAGCTAGTCCGAAATCAGTTCATGAAACATTCTTCACACCATAGAAGATGCATCTGGGACTCATCGCTTCTTGGTTGGTGTTGATGTAGGGTTTTAGGCGCATCAGCTGCTTAGACCATATTGCGTCGTGTATATTATGCATTTGGTCAAACTAGAAGCTGGACAGTGGCTGAACTACAAAAGAACAAACAATGGACGGTGTGGGTGAAATTGGGTTCGTGATCAACAAAAGACTAACAGATTCAACCACAGATATAAAAAATATTACCGAAAGAATTGCGTGCTGTGCTATTAAGCTAAATAGTCGCTATTCTCTTCAAATTATTCAAGCTTCCTGCAAGTAGCCATAGTGATGAAGTTGAAGAATTTTATGAAGATGTATTGCGCCTTTACAAGCGGAATGACTACCACTATAAAATTGTAATGGGAGATTTCAGTGAAAAATTGTTAAGATCCAAAATGGGGAAAGATTGTTGTCCTTATGGAACTGGAACAAGAGATGATAGAAGCAGTCTACTAATTGAATTTGCAGAGGAACAAAATTTGTTCAACGTGAACTCATTCTTGAAGAAAAAGGCCCAACGAAATTGGACGTGAAAGAGCCCTCTTAGAAATACCAGTGAAATTGACGTCATACTGACAAACAATAAAATGATATTCACTGACTGCTCAATTTGAACCATTTAATGTTGGGAGCGACCATCGGTTACTGAGAGCAAAAATCAAAATTAAATGCAAGAAAGAACGAAAGAAATTGGTCGAGTCAACTAAAGTGAAAAAGATCGACACTAACCAACTATTGAAAATTCATGAAAACTTTGAACTAGAAATATCCAACTGTTTTCATGTGCTGCAAGACCTTTCTGACACAGATATTTCAACTGATAATGACAAAGTCATTGAGACTATTGTAGATACTGTCTGTGCCCTTGCACCTACTGTAAAACAAGACAAACCAACCAGAATATCAAAATAAACAATTGCCATGATGAAAAAAAGAGACCAGAAATGAAGCAAAGTGGTAACATAAACAAAGGAGAAAATGTAGAAATGTGCAAGACCATAAGAAAGCACATAAAAGAAGAAATTCGTAAGTTCAACGTTGATCTCGTCAAAAGAATACTAGAAGAAAACCAATGGCTAAAGAAAGCAAAACGAAAAATGGTTACATACAAGAGCCAAATATTTCCTTTGACGCTTGAGAATGGCGCAACAAAAATACAAAAATGAGTGGAAGAATTTTATTCAAATCATTATAAGGATAAAGGACGACAACTGGATTCCAAAGCCAGATGCAGAAGCTGTACCAGAAATTTTAGTGGAAGTAGAAGATGCCATAAAATCAATGAAAAATGGAAAGGCAGCAAGACCGATAGTCATCAAATCTCAGTTCAATTGACCGACCATCCAATTTGCAAATTGTAAAGCAATTGAGTCGGCACCATGCCATAACGAACGCAGGCTGTTCTGAGGACTTAAGGGAGAACTGCTTGCTATTAGGTAGGTGAATCTAATATAGGGCCACTCAGTGTATGATGATGATACTAGAAAATAATGATACTGCTTAATACTTATCGTATTTTGTGGGTACAAAATACGTGTTAATAAACTTTAACCTGGACTTTGGACTGTTTTCTATATGTATTTATGTGTCACTTTAAAGTATATATTTTTGTGTCGTCTTAAAGGGATTTTTCCATCTTGTAATTGGGCAAAATCAGGGGACTTCTTTTCTACCGTTAAGTCTTCCCTTCTACGATTGGTTTCATACTCCCTTTATTAAGTTATTATCTTCCATAAAGAAATTACTCATCTGATAACCTATCTACGAAAGACACATAAAATAAAAATTTTATTTTATTAAAAACTTTAAATTAGATTAAAGGGAAATGAACATTAATATTATTTAGTTTAATGTTGAATTTTATACTTCACTTTTCATTTTCTGAAATATTTCGAAATTTCAAAATGGTATCAAGGGAGTATCAGACAGGGATAGAACTGTTGGGCACATCAGTCGTCTAGCACACACACACGCAAGAATTCATACCATATTTAAAAATAACAAAAAAGTAAAGTAAATATAAAAACAACATCCGTCTCAATGGTTTCTACAAGTACATGAACTACATAAAATTGATCTCACAGATCTTTGGTTTAAACATATAAAGCCGAAATTATAGCGCCCTGGAAATATAGGTCACACTAAAGAAAGTGCCATTCTCACTTTCATAAGAAAAGGATTTTATCGTTTTGTATCTCCACTACGTTGCATATAGGGTTATACAAAAGAGAAAATTTCGTAAAAAGTTTCAGCTTTAATATCTAATTGTATTTGAGAAATGGATCGAAGTGCACTACTTAAAAAAATAATAAAAACAAAACTCGAGTATAAAAGCAAGTTATTCTTCGCGGCTGAGTAGCAGTTGCGCAGGTAATACAATTAGTAAACTTCTAGACAGTAAGTAAAGAACTTATAAGAAGCGGCCGCAAATTTCGATAAAGATAAGGAAAAAAAAAAAAAAATACAGCAAGAGATTTAGCGATGTAATTCCATTTTGTGTTCGAAGCTTCGTAGTGTGCGTTTTTCTTCTTTTCACTTCTCCCTGTGATTTAACTCGGGGTTTATTGATCGTAGTGAAGTCCAAACAAGGTTATTATCGTTATGTTCTGATGGCGTCCACACGACATGAAGACCACGAAAAGCAATACACTTTACAGGCGAGATTCTCTTCATGTCAAGGGGCCACTTGAGAGTTGTTTCAAAACTGTGTTCAGAATTCTTCAATAAGAAAAACGACTTTTCACAGTCGGTTTTCTCCGATAATAACAATAAAAACATTGTTCACCAAACAGTTCTTTTCAGGAGATAACCATACAGTATGTAAAACTAATTGCTTCAACGATACATTAACAAACTTGCTAATGAAACCATTGTTATTGTTTTATGTTTGTTCTGTAGTAAAACTTCAAAGTATTTTGTTGGAAAGTGTAATGGGTGCCTACAAGTAGCTAACATCAGTTTTCTGAAAATTCCAGCTAGGCTATGTTATAAAAATTATTGGGATATCAAGAGGCGCTACCACTAACTCTTAAATTATGAAGTTGGCTTCTGCAGCTGATTCCACACATTATACATGCGGCCATGCATGTGTCAGCATTATCCTGATGAAACATGGATGCATGGCCCGTCACAACAAAATTCCATCAGCGCAAGAAGTTCAGCATTGTCTAGAATAAAACGATGGGAAAACTATTCATTGTTCTGTCTATAATAAAGCAGCAATCCAACTCCATATCAGGAAAGCATGCTTACACCATCGCATTCCACCATTGTATTTTGTATCACTAGATCATGACCAGGCCGACAGGGCTAGCCGAGTGGGTAAAGTACCTACCCGGCAACCCAAAGGTCGCGGGTTCGATTCTCGCCTCGGGCTTGGATCAAAGTACTGCAAAAACCTTGGGAGGTGCAATATGGCCACAGAAGCCGATGCGCCAACAACTACCAAATCAAAAAAAAAAAAAAAAAAAAAATCATGACCAGATATATGCAAAGTAAGAGCGGCTATAAAAGTGACAAGGCAAGAATGGTGTATGTAAATACAACATTTTCGAAATATTCTAAATATAACAAAAATTTAAATATTCCAAGGGATGGAAGAAGAGCAAACGTGAAAATTTATAACAAGAGTGATATAAAGATAAAAAAAAATCTCCGTGATGTTCTTGATCGCTATACAGAGAGAGAGAGATTACAATCCTTGAAGAGGGTGATTATGAAATTTTGTTAATCATCTCTGTTGGAAGCATTCAACGAGCAATTTGATCAACAATTAAGGCAATGAATGAATATATGTTTAAGTGGTCATCTTCGTTTCTAGGGTACAGCTGTAATTCAGAATTGAAATGAATGTACTACTCTTTGTTCTTGGACACTAAAACGATCGTAAGAGATCCTATTATATCCTGTAATAAGCATTTAAATACTATTATTATTATTGCTCTTATATTATTTCTCCCGGACAGGGGGTTCTCCTCGTGATGGGTATTGCTACCAAGTAAACAAGGTGGTTGTTGTTATGTCTGGTGTTACTGTTGGTCGAGGAACTTTCTGACTATCCTACAGGTGTTTAGGATTGCGACTTTCTGGAGTTCCTCGTAGGTGTTCGCTGAGAGACCTATTTCTGCTAGTCTGTCATGTAGGGTCTTTGGCACCATACATGTGGTTGACACGATGATCGGGATGGTCGTTACTTGTTGCATATGCCACATCTTTTTGATCTCCTGTCTTAGGTTCGTGTACTTCCTGATTTTTTCCCCATGGGTTTTCTGCTGGCTGCCAGTGTTGGGTACCTATGTCAATCAGATAGGTAGCCTTTTCCTTCTTGTCCACAAGGGTTATGTCCGGTCTGTTGTGCGGGACTGTCCTATCCGTTATTATGGCGCGGTCCCAGTACAGCTTGTAGGTTGGGGTCTCTAGTACTACCTGGGGTTCGTACTTGTAGTATGGTACACTTTCTTCGATTATTATTATTATTACTATTAGCATCTTTTTATTTCCACATCAGTGGGTACTCCTGGAACAGCCTGGTTCGGCTAGAGGGGTGTACATAATAAATATTCAAGGCGATTGCAGGTTACATTGAGTTAAAAAAAATGATGAAAACACATTGTATTTACAAGTAAGCTCACTAATATAACACTGAAGTTTCAAAACTGTGAAGGTGGTACAATCAATAGTTCTACTTTGTACAATTCTTTCAGGGTGTCACGTCTGTAGCGTTTCGAGCTGCAGAAAGCTGAGGCATCGATTCCGAGGGAGTTATATGATCCGACCGTATTTGCCGGAAACACTGATCCTAGGTATTGCAGGTTTTGTAGTGAAGATCGTGGACAAGGTGTTGCACTGCACCAGGTTCGTTGGATGGTCCGAGAATTTCTCGTCACTTCCCAGCTGTCGGTTGAATCCATTCGGCCACAAAGGAGTTGAGCCAATGTGTGCAGATTCCTCTCCTTGTTGATGGTTCCCACGGCTTGAGGCCGAGGTTTGCATAGAGCACGCTCCGAGAGATGATAAAAGGGTGGCCTATCACCCTGTTTAACCCTCTCAGGAGCCAATACTCTGTCCCAAGGAATCTCATGGGTTGAGCGGGGAAGGCCTCTGACCAAAGCACAGATGCATAGAGCGGTAAGGGGATTAAATTTCTTTGGGCGTAATCCAAAATGAACCCTCGAAGCCTAAGATCGACCAGCTCCCGTTGGATTACCCAGAGAGCAGCAAGCGTTTTCTGTCTGGCCATACTGAGGTGGTCTTTGAAGGTTAGTCTGTCATCTCACTTCGACCCCAAATCGGTGTGAGTTAACCGTGTCAATGACGGCCCCATTGATTTTGAGTGTAAGTTCATTCTTTGTCTTCCTTTTTGTTAAGGTCATCTGAGCTGCTTTCTGAGGATTCAACTTTAGCCAGAGACATCGTAGATAATCTTGAAGTTCAACCAGGACGTTTTGCGTTTTAAAGGCGACTACATCTAATTTTGCTGGATCATCTAATGTGACGAGCATCTTGAGATCGTCAGCATATGAGAGGAAGTTTAGGTGCTTCGCAAGGAAGGGCTCTAAAGCAGTGGGAAAGAATCATGAGGAAAGAAATTCCCCTTGTGGGATGCCGACAGAGGTCGTGATGGTGCTCTCCAATGTATGGTTATATTTGATAATAATTTTCCTGTTGTTACTGCATACCCTAATAATTTCACGGAGATGTGGTACATTGAGAAGAGCTAAAAATTTCGGATTAGGAGATACGACGGAGAAGTTGTCGACTGCTTTGAAGAAACCCAAGCCTTTATTAATCACAAATATTCCCAGAAGATTCGCAACTATCCTTCTATCATTAATGCCAAAGATTAATCGCATGTAACAATTTCCTCAATAAACATTCATTTTCTCTTTTAAATACGCACGTCCAATTAATTTAGAGAATGCAGAAGATTAACCAAACACATTTTGGAGCAATATTCCAAAACTCTAATAATTCAAAAATGCATCGCAGTTCTTATGAATTTTTAAATGTTATTTGAAAATTGAAGTAATTCAGTTCGAAACTAAGTTTCTTAAAATTTCTTAAAGTAATCTGCAATAAATAACAAAAGCGGGAAAATGTTTAAGAGTGAATACGGATATTAAATTTGAATGTATTTTAAAAGCATAATAGATCCTTTATTGTAATTAATCCTTGACTTCTGTCAACTTTTTTGTCGTCGCATTTTAGTTCAACAAATGTAACTCTATTTATTATTCTGATAATGGCTTAATGGAATACGCTTAATAGCCTAAATGAATAAGCTCTTTCTCGCATAAGCACTCTTCGCATTTCCCATTCACTCAGAAGCAAACAAATCATGAGTGTTTATGTTAGACCAGGCCTCGACCTGTGGCAATTGGTGCCATGATGGGTAATTTGTATTACCGTATATTGTTCCTATCCTGTATGATTCAAATAAAGGTTATTATTTTTGGTTTTAGACAAAGCATAATATAATTTTTATTTGTGGTTAGTTTCGAGAATAAGACTTGTTTAGAACAGTACAAGAAAACACAGGTCATAATGCGTACATGCAAATGTGATTACAAAGTAATGAAACTGATATTTTAATAAACATACTTGAACTTATGCATCCAAATAAGTATTTTCCCCCCTTAAAGAGTTCACCTTGAAAGCCTGGCATATATGCATTCATTTCAACGATAACGCCATTCTTAAAACATTTTTGGAGCTCTCCTTTCGGAATTGACTTCAGAACCAGCATCACATTGTTTTCAATATCCTCAGTACCAGCACATGTCCTTTTCAACATCCTCAAAAGTGGCATGGCCAACTTTTGAGGATGATCTTTTCAGGATGGGTTTGATTCCTAAAAGCAACCAAAACTCATTGGACTAAGTCTAGCAAATAAAGAGAGTAATCAAACTAGGGTTATGCCATTTTTGGAAGAAAACCGTTTCACAAAAAGTACTGCGAACCATAGCATATTCCATGATGAACAAGCCAATCGCTGGGTCGCAGTTAGCTGCTTTTGTGGGGACAGGATCTCCAAAGCGCTTCATAATTTCTATAGGCATGCCTCATATTAACCGTTTGACCTTACTGAATGAATTCGGCATAAACAATGCCACTTTGTAAAAAGAAATCTCTGAAAAAAAAAAACTGTTTCGTCATCTGAATTTAGTAACTCTTCAGCCATCATTCCCGACTCGTCTATTTGAACAAAACAAATCTCTGACCTTTTCACTGGTCCTATCCCATTATTGGACAAACGCCTCGCTCAACGTCATCATGGATATCTTTCTAAGTCCTTAAACCTTTCGAGCCAGTCAAACACCTTGCCCTTGATATCAGTTATTCTCCATGCCCCGATCTTCTTTTTAACATGTTAATTGTCTCACTTTGGTAATCTATCTGTTTTGTTGGGGGAAAAAACAAGATTTGGAGAAAATCGACTACCTCCCTTAAGAACGATTATCTCAGTACCTGGTAGAAAAACATTAGCAAACGTTCTTCCAGCCGCCAACCGAATCCAAAAATTGAGATCTTTCATTAAACAGGCATCGCTACAGACTTCGCTATAAAGAAATCTGAACTTGTTTCAGAAAGAATATCAAACTATAAAATTTAGTTGTAATCAACGCATGAAGTTAAAATAATGCGGAGCCAGACAACACAGATATGACCAGAACGTATTCAAGTTCACCCTCCCAGTGGGAGACTAAACCTCGCGGATACATGTAAGCCATATTTAAAAAAAAAAAAAAAAAAAAAGTGACACTTAGTACCTCCAATCTGAGATTACTCCTACCAATTAAAATTTAATGTAATGTGCACACCAACCTTGCTATTTTCCAATAATAAATATGTATTATCTACATTATTTTTATGACATTACTAGTGTTCTACAAAAATCCGTTGCCATAGGAATATGTATTTACAGTTTAATATCTACAATGTACTAAAACTGTTAATAATTGGATACCAAGAATATTTGCTCTACACACATTCCTTGTAATCATTTACATCTTTCTAAGCGTGAACAGTGAGTCTATATGAGAACAACTGGAAAGCTGGTGTAATTTTCTTGTTAACTGTAATTACAGTATACCATTTCTCTCTGCTACAACTTCCTTGAGGCTTTTTTTTTTTTTTTTTTTTGCACTGCAGATTCCAGATAAGTTTTCGTACACTCCATATTGTTCGCATGAACACAAATACTGCATCTAAGGAAGGGTTTGGCTATGGCCAACGAGTCTCTTGATATTCATGGAGCAGATTCTACTCGTGTTTCTCTACCCTCTTCTTTTTTTTTTTTTGGAACAGTATCCCCTTTCTAAAAAAAATATTATAAATACCCCAGTACCTATATTTGTTCTAGCATTGTACCAATTTTGTATAAACTTTAAAAACACTTATTCATAACCAGTCAGAAAAAAACAATAAAAAATGTGCAATTTGTAGTCACTAAACTTTTGCAGACACGCTGAACACATTTTTTTTTACTTCTTTTCCATGTGATTTGTTGCATCTGTCGAGTTGAGTGACTGACCGAAGTGCTAAACTTAGTACGCTACCAGTTTGAAACTCTAGCGGAGATATTTCAAACAGATATCATCGAAACTACAGAAAAATAAAATAAAATCTTTACTGAAAAACAAGCTTAAAGGAGACGTGAAAGATGATAAAGATTTCCAACAAAGACTTTAATTGATAATGTAATTGATGGCCACTCTATCGAAATTACCACCATCAACCTACATCTGCAGGTGGCCACTCTCCCTGCCATTAAATTCTTGAAGTGCAGCGATTAAAGGAACAAATAATTCACTTTGCAGATGGCGACACAAAACAGTAAGAATGTGACTATTATATCCGCAACTTTTAATGGATTGTATTTGCATAGTTCAGCTATAAGAAATTATTTTGTCCCTTTATATTTTCCACCGTGGAATTTTATTTACACTCTGCAATAAAGGAATGCAACGAATTATTCAGTGACGTAAATTACATCGCAGTATTTGGAATAATGGGTCTCTGGTCACCAACATACATTTTCAATATAGTCTGTTTAGCTTTGGTAAACTTCCCACTCCCTCCCCCTAGTAATTTGTCGAATCGGTTTATTTATTTAATTGGGTTCACTCTCGATAATTTTTTTACGCCAATGTCAACTGGCGGTGCCGCTGGTCTCTATTTAAAATGCAATCTCAATAAACAGAACATTAATTGAAGATGATAAAAAATACACTTCATGTAAGAATTTTTGAAATAAAACTTCATGCTATCGATTCGGATGCAAGCATTCAAATATTACATTTTATTGATCCGAATAACACAGCGAACAGCTTTCCATTAAGATATCGTCCGTGGAAAGTACAAAGAATATAGAATAACAAATTGCAAATCGCATAACATTGTCCTAAATGGGGTGCATGCAAAGGCATCATTCTTCAAGAGATAAGAATTGATATACCTGTCAGTGCTTAGTCCACGTATAAAGTAATACAACTTTATTCCAATATTAATATTAGTGAAAAGGTGGATAAGAGGCATACATGATACAATCAGGATGATCATACACGCTACTATGACCGAGATAATACAGTACCATATTTCAAGGGCTTCTCTGGCATCCCATTGATATACAACCATGTCAATAGTTGGGAAAAGGTCTAAGGCTCGGTTTCCGTCACAGAGCTTAGAAATTTCCTGTGACGGATCATGAGTCAAAGATACTAATCGTCATGTAAGAAAGGAATCCGATGTCCGAGGAATCCGATCTGATTAACAACGTAATGCAAACTAATAAATAATTTTGTTATTAATAAAGAATGTGCGGCTTTAGTAGGACTGCTTTTTTATTCCTTGAGTACTGAATAAGTTTGGATTGCATTGTATCTGTGCTCAAGGTTAAAAAGGCAGTTTCTTTCTTACATCTTAGATTCAGTGATTCATGGCACGCAATGAATTTAAACGTACCCAATGAATATTACAATCAAATTCAAACTATTATTTTAACGGCATCGGAGCTATACACTATTTCCTAGCCTTTCTCGTGCTTGAAGCTCATATGAATCGCCATAAGTTTATTACGAAATGGTATCACGCACTTTATTCCAATATTATCTGAACCGCATTTATTCTTTAACAAGGATTTAAACGCTCCTGGCTTCACAGTCTGGGCTGGAATCTGGACGGAGGTATTCTAGGACATTTTTTCTTTGACAGAATGGTGACAGGAGAAAGCTACTTGAGACTGCTTAAAGATATAATCGTTCCATTAATGCAGTTCAAGAACAAATTTTCAGCAATGCTTTTTATATAGGATGGAGCAGAAACTCACTATGCAAAAATTGTCGGAGAATTCTTAGACAAAAAAAGTACCTAGGATGATGGAATCGGGCGGTGGGGTTCCACTGAATAGTCACCACACTCCCAGAAGTTAACACTGTGGTTACTTTTTATGAGGATTCTTAAAGGAAAAGGCTCGGGTTTGAATCCCGTCAATGACGTAGAGCTTTACAGGCTTTTTGCATTCCGTGGTTGAGGTAATCGGTCTCGGGTAAGGATAGCAAGGTTTTTTCGCCTGAAACGCGGATTTTTCGTGCAGCAAAAGAAGCAAACTGACCAAAGAACACACAATTTACAGACATTATAAACACCAGTCATTGAGACAATTCTGCTGCTGGAGCTTCAGCTCACAATAGTTAGAGAATTTGAGAACGTTTCTGAGGATGTTGTTATCATGGAATTTTAATGGCACTGAAGAATTGTGCCTTGCTGTGTATCGCTCTGTGCCCAAAAGACGTTTTGAAAAGATTAAAAAAAGCGGCCACATTGAACAGATGTATTTTTTTTTCTTTTTTAAGTTTATATATGCCCTTTCTACTGGAACAGCTTTAACTGGAATATATATTTAAAAGTGTTGTTATTTAGAGTCAAACATGTTTCCTTGCTGTGTGACCACCATGTATAATAATGCATTACAATATACTGAAAAGCTTTCATTACGTATTTCTATAAATGCTACTTATTTCAACGAAAATTCCATTGAGTTCGTAATCTTTATTTAGGATTACAGAAAAAAAATTAATTAACAGGTGATATTAAAAGTAAAGGAATTTTTACGAGGTACGTCACCGCACTATGCATTTGAAAAATTTTGGATACTAATGGGTGTTCCTATCTCGCAGGGAATTTAATCTGGTAGTCTCGTAAGTGTTGTACCATGTCTCCTTTCCTTTCTGTCCAAAGCTTATTTAGGATATCTGCCATTTTTTTTTTTTTCTTTCAACATGTTCAATCCATTTTTGTCTGTAATCATTTATTATCTCTGCCAGTGGTTCTGCTTTGTTGTTAAAATTACTTCGTTCTCATCTGAACAAAGAATAATTCGCTTTCTCTGCATAAATCTCATTTCAGTTGATGTTAATCTTCGGTAATCTCTGTGTTAGAGGCCATACTTAAGCAAACAACTGTCTCATAATGTCGGAAGAACTAATGCCTTATTAATCTCATATTTCTTTAAACTAGTGAGCGTTTTATTGGAGCATTTATTGCACCTGTTGCTCTTAATTAGTAACTTTCATTTACATCTTCCACCTTCATTCGTTAAAAAGGCGGCCTACATTGGAGTGTTAACCTGCTCAAAAATTGTGGTATATTTCGGTTTCTTCTTACTGGCTACTTCACAAAGTTATCTTTTTTTCTTCCCCCCCGTTGGAAGTGTCAGACTGAATTATTTAGCACCAAATTTTAATTATTTTTTTTATTTATTTTGCAAATTACTTTCGTTTTAGCTATTATTAAGAACATCGACGAATAAAGGTGTTAGTATTTTTTTTTTTTTTTTTTAGTTTCGCTGTCCACAATTAAACAAGCCCATTAAAATTAATGTTCAGGTTGGATATAAAAGGCAACCTCGACATCTATCTTGGTTTACTTTTTTTGTTCCTGGTCAGATTTCTTAGTTTCTTCGCTTGAATCTTTTTTTGTTTGGAGGTTCCTTGGCGCATCGACTACTTTTGTCACAGTGCGTCTGTTCATACGTCTCATCACTACTAACCGATTTACACGGACAGAAAAACGGCAACGGTTCACAAAGAAAACTACTTCCTGCGCCTGAGATCGGCTAACTGCAACCTCAATCCAATTTCGTGTTTCAGGCGGTATGCGAATCCAAACATCTCTGAACGGAAAATAATGCACAACGGTAAACCCACTATACTGTCAAGGAAAACAACTTGCAACTCACTGTCTTTGTGTACGCTAAGAATTATTCTTTACAATATAACCTGATGTCTTTTTTCTGCAATATAACCAAATATTTATTTGTGTCCTATAAATATTAAGTTAGCGTATAAATGTGTTGTTTTTCCAGCTTGTATTTCTTTTGTAGATTAAAATGGATACAAAAGTTTGCTGATGATTCAGAGGTGGAAAGAGTAGCTAAAGACCATAAAGAGGTTATTTTTCTTAAAAATTACTTAGATTGGTTACACAGTATAAAAAATGGCAACTGAAGTTTAATGCTTCTGAATGTAAAGTTTTGCACCTAGAGAACAGAAATCTAGAGTTACTTATGGCCGACCGGGTGGGTAACGTGCCTGCCTAGCAACCCAAAGGTCGCGGGTTCGATTCTCGCCTCGGGCTTGGATCAAAGTACTGCAAAAACCTTGGGAGGTGCATTATGGCCACAGAAGCCTATGCCCCCCTCCCCCAAAAAGAGAGTTACTTATAAATAATAAATAAATAAATTTTCTGTTTATACTCCGGCACGACAACCAAGTCAGTAGAGTTTACAATAAATCGTCAATACAAATATTGATCGTATTTAGTAGTCACGGGCTTGAACCCCGGTCCACTCAAGGAACGCGTGCTATGCACTCTCGCTCCTGACCACTGGGCTACGTCATTAGGATTCAAAAGTGGTTCAAAATGAAAAAGAATTAGGGGTTAATTACGATTCAATCAAATTTTTCATGAGGGTTAAACAAGTGGCTAGGAAGGCACTTGGTGCCTTCCTAACCATATTTCACGGGTCTTCCCTGGTGGTCGTGTTGCCATGTAAGAAAGGAACTTGATTTCAATCCTGATTAATAGTGCAATTCTAACTAGTGAATAATTTTCGCTATTGGTAAAGATGTGCAGCTTTAGTAGGACTGCTTTTTTTATTCCTTGAATACTGCATTAGTTTGCATTGCATTGTATCTGTGCTCAAGGTTAAAAAGGCAGTTTATTTCTTTGATTCAAATTAGGTTATCTTTGACTTAGATAACCTAATCTGTTTAAAGGGCAATATAGTGATACATATAAAAAAATTATCAAATTGCATTTTTAGTAAATTTTTAAAATATATTTTAATATCCATAACCGTCCCACTGACACCTTGGCTAGCAGCGAAAGGAGCAGAAGGCGACGGTTTTGTAATTACTTCGTTATTAATCTTTACTTCTCTGAATTTTGGCCAAATATTCGTCACCAGTATTCTAGTTTAACAATAATAAGCAAGGTAAGCACCAGTATTTTCAACTCATCGAGTGATTCGAATTTACCGTCTAAGCAGCTGTTCTAGAAAGCTTACCTTTCTTCCCTTAGTACGAGATTAACTTTTGGCAGTTGCGCGTAGGTCTTTAACGTATTTGTCCAGATATGATTAAACAGGAGCGAAAGTGCAGTATTCACGCTCTTTGAGTACTGTGATTCAAGCTCGTGTGACTGCTAAATACGACCAATGATTGTATTCGTGATTTATTGTAAACTCCTCTGAACTGGTGATCGTGCCGGAGTATAAACGACAACAATAATTTTATTCCAGTCTGTTTTCATTATGCATACATTAAACACTTAGGTGCACCTTATTAATTCTCCAGCTTAACTGCTCACACAGTTACAACTACACACAGATGAATGGAAGCAAAAAAACAATGCAAAAAACATTTGATCGTTTTGAGGTTTGGAAGAATGAAAAAAAATAAATAAATAATAAATAATTAAAAATTGGAAAGACAAGACTGATCACATAAGAATGGGAAATATACAAAGACAAACTACTGGTGATAGTTATAGGGAAATATGAGTACTCTATATACGTATGTGCAGGACAGGAAAGGAATGGAATAAGACGCAAGATAATCATGGAATAAGACTCCCAAATTATAATAAATGTGAACTGCATATTAATATTATCAATTTATGTCATCGGATTTCAAATGTTCTTACAGTGATGAATGCGCCGGCGAGACACCAGCATGTACTTTGAATGCAGGTTGTTGTTAAAAAAAAAAATAATAATAACACTCCACCAATATCTGCTGTACCCCAATCATGTAAAACACGTGCAGATTTTACAAATCAAAGCTCGTCATTTCCAGTGATAATCCAGTTCATATTTGTTCTGTATCATGTGTTTACAGACCGACTTCCATGTCGCACGGACTGAAAATCTGGATGCTAATGGAGAACTCTACTGCGTCTCTCCGCCTGAGATCAGTTAACTCTGATTGAAGAGGACTAAGCGTTCTTCTAGCCACCGATGAGATTCGAAATCAGACTTCTCCAAACGAGTGACAACGGCAAAACCACTATATCGTCAGGGTGTTAGACGTGCATATGTTCGTGCGTGCGTGTGTTAAGCGTCAATGCTACTAAGGGCGTCGGCGCCTCCGTAGCCAGGTGGGCAGGAGCAGCAGTGTGTAGCACACGCTTCTTGATTAGACCGGGGTTCGAGCCCGTCACCACCAAATACGGAGGATGAGGAAAAGTCAGGGAATAGCCACTGCATATCTCCAGAGCAATATGGCCTTAGTTGCTAATGCTCCTAAAAACCAAACAACAACAACAACTAAGGGCGTAAGAAGTCGCCATAATTTGTAACAGCGTGCATGCTTCGGTCGGTTTGCTGGACGAAAAATCAGTTGTTTCAGGGGGAAAAACTATGCAACCCTCGCCTCAGAAAGACTAAACTCATTCACGCTGTGAGAAAAAAAAAAATAATAATAAAAATAATAAAACCCATAAAAATTCCTCGTGTAACTGACAAGATTCGAACTTATGCCATTTCTATCTGATTTGGGAGAACGGCGATTGTAACTACTGTGCTACCGCGAGGACCTACATAACGGCTGAAATTAAGTAGTACATTCAAAAAGCTCCCAGAATCGCACGCTGGTATTTAAATGATTTGCACTACGGCTGCAAGGTTTCGTGTGGCGTTGACGTGCACGCATGCCAAATAGGAACTGGCCCGACCACTTCATTCGTGTGTCACAGCTAATTGCAGAATGTCGCAGTTTGAACAGAGTGCTAACATTAAGTTTTTAAACTTGGGAAAAGTAGAAACGCTGAAAGCATTACAGAAAGTTTATGGAGATGATGATTTGAAGAAAACAGCAGTTTAAGAGTGGTTTAATCGGTTTAAAAACTGACAGGAAACATTGGTAAATGAATCTAGCAGTGGACGGCCTTCAATGTCACATAACGACGAAAATATCACGAAAGTGAATGAACTCGTGCGAAATGACTGTTGTTGAGATTGCTCGTGAAGTTGAACTGTCTTTAGGCTCAGTACACACAATCCTTACACAAGATAGGGATGCGTCAAGTGTATGCAAAGTTCGTATACGCTTTCTGTTGTCCGATCAAATAGACTGCAAGAAAGCCAGTGATCTGTTAGAAAAATATACACAGGATCCGGGTTACCTAAGAAAAGTAGTCACTGGGTGTTGGTGTACGACCCGGAAGCAAATGATGGAATCATCCGAATGGCACACAAAAGTGTTCCCACGGTCCAAATCTCATGCAACAAAATCCAACATCATGCTAATCGGGTTTTTTTTTTTTTCTTTTTCCGAAAATGAAGGTGTAGTGCACCATGAATTTGTAACAAGGGGGAGAAGCATTACTGCTGCTTACTACATTGATGTTTTGACACGTTTGCGTAAGAATGTGAGGCGAAGAGGGCCTCAAAAACGGAAGGATGGCTGGATCCTGCACCATGACAATGCGCCAAGTAACATGGCGATGGTCAGCAGTTCTTGGCTGCGAAAAAAAATCAGCCATGCAGCAGTCTCTTCCTATGTTGTTGTTGTTTGGTTTTTAGGAGCATTAGCAACTAAGGCCATATTGCTCCGGGATATGCGGTGGTCATTCCCTGACCTTTCCGCATTCTCCGTATTTGGTGGTGACGGGCTCGAATCCCGGTCTAATCAAGAATCGTGTGCTACGCACTGCTGCTTCTGCCCACCTGGCTACGGAGGCGCCCAGTCTTCCTACTCCCTCGGCCTCACTCCGTCTGACTTCTGGCTGTTCCCTAAACTGAAAATGGAACTTCGGGGTCGTCGTTCGCTACATTGGTTGACATGAAAAAAAAAAAATCGTGTTTTTTTTTAGGGCACGTAGGGCCGAAGCGGCCCCACGTGCGCTTAAAAAAAACACGATTTTAGAGAATGTTTAAAAACTTCAGAAGACCGATGGAGCGAAAGAGAGAGAGAGAGAGAGAGAGAGGAATGTGTGTGTACGAGCGCGCAGGAAAGTACTTTTGAAGGTGATTAGGTTAGTAAGCCCAATTATTCATTCAGTAAACCTTTATGATAAAATTCCGGGAACTTTTTAAATGTACCTGATATGTTACGAGTTCAACAACGTCTTCACTAGTGTCACCTTAATGTATCTATTTTCTCACCCTGTTCAAAAAACTGGTCAAAAACAGGGGAGGGAGTATATTACAGTATGATGTAAATTACCAGAGTTGCCAACTTTTCGCAGAGACCGCCTAATACAATAAATAAATAAAACGTCTTCACTACAAATTTTTCACTCTCTCAAATTGGCTTTATTTCTCAAGTTTCACTCAGTTCAAGAGATTAAAATCCTGGAATATCCGTTACATGCACTTATGGGCAAAGAAGAATCTGCACTCAGAAATCATGTGACACCAGAAGTGTTTCTCAAGGTTTCTTGTGGAATATGAATAATCAGTAGGCTACACAGCGGCTTCGTCCCGAGGAATCCCAATGGATTCTTCAGAACCGTTTCCTGAATTTGTTAGACGACCCGCTGTTAATAATTAACGAGCACATGGTTCATGCGACAAGCATTTTAGTGATGCTATTATGGACACCAAGTATCCTCAGTATTGAACGGCAGGCCTATTCCAGGGTCACTTTGCTAACCAGATCGAAACCCTTACTTACTTTTATCTATTAGAATATTTGAAGAGCACTATTTAAACCTCAAAAGTAAATTGTCATTAGGATTCTGTGGGGAATTCAAATGCTCATAATGCTTTTCACGTTGCTGGATATCTTTTGAGTGAGTTCGATAACTGCTGACCTGCTATGACACTGAAGTGTTTTCAAGTCGATGAAGACACACCTTGAATAAAGTCTGCGAACTCTTTGCTGATCAAAAACTTAATTCTTTGTGTTAATATACGTTGGTGTGTCACGATCCCCTAAGGACATTATCCTTCCCCTAATATGGTGACAATGCCAGTACCAAACTCTTAGAGTATTAAGAATGCGCCTATATGATTTTTAGCAGTTAAATGTATGTCTCCTCTCAATAAATGAGTTGCTAAGTTTTAGAATTTGTTTTAATGAATCGATGTTTCAGGATTCCATATTTAAAAGACTAAAATATAAAAGACTTCGCGATTCAAAGAGTTCAAACTCGTAGCAGAACCTCTCCGAATAATTCCTTTATTTACATATCTGGAGTAACCGTTGTGTGAAACGAGCTATCAAATGTCAAGGGGGAACACTCCAGGGTTCGCAAATTCACCAAGGCACATGTAAAGGTCTTGTAGAAGTGAGGCAAAGAAATCAAGAGGGCAGTTTGTCCCTCTGGCCCTAAAAAGAAAGGAAATTGTAGTCATTATTGAGGGATGCAAATATTCTTATTACAGCAAACACTAGGTACATTAATAAAGAACTAATATGTATACTACGAGAGTTTAAATACATACAGCAAATGTTACTTTAAATAATACTGAAAAATAAATACTCTTATACTACGTGTTGAGAATTAACATATTGTGGGTATAATATTTGCAATGATGAACGACCTAACCTACCCCTTTTAACTAATTAAGTCAATCTCAATTTTAGCAATGCTTTGTAAACATTTAAATTTTATCTGAAATTTCATTTCTAAACTACCAATTAAATCATAATGCCTTCTAATATGGATGAAAACCTGAGTCATGTGTTAATTGCCTTAAATATAGACGACAAATGAAAACCCGAGTTATATGTCAACTGCCTTCTAATAAAGAAAAAAAAAAAAGCTGAATTATATATACTGTTCAAAGATAAAATATCTGATAATTAAGAAATAAAAAATAGTCCAAATACGTTTCAAAATTCACATGTGGAATTTCGTTTTCAGGCAAAGAAGTGGAAGAGGGAAATATGGAGTTACAAATACAGTACAGCGTCCCTACATGATACACAACTGCACTATAAAAGAACTGAACTGCTTTCCGAAATTATTAAGAACATTTCAGAAATTATTGAGAACAATCAAACACAGAAATAAACTCTTGATTAAATGCTTTCTAACAGCTGACATTTTATTAATTAACCAATAATCAGGAGAGGTATATGGCAACTTACCTGTGACAACTTATTACGAAACTACCAAGCTATGTGATGTATAGTGTCAATCACTTTTATCATATTGAATTTTCTTTATCATAAATCACCTTCCCCTTGGGCTATACAAACACCTCCTTAGCCCAAACATGTTGTTGTAGTAGGATTTTAGGAGCATCGGTGACTAAGGGTATATTGCTCCGTGTGTATTGTCTGTAAATTGCGTATGTTCTGAGTTCGATTTCTGTTTGCTAGACGAAAAATCCGAGATATGGGAGGAAAAAACCATACTACCTCGCCTGAGACCAATTAACTCAGCCAGGTTGTGAAAAAGTCCCATAAAAATTCCTCCCGTCATCAACGGGACTCAAACTCAAGTCTTTCGCACCCGGTGTGGGAGAGCGGCGATGCTACCTCCGAGGACACTCAGGCATGTGCTGCCAAGTTTCCCTGCAGTCTCAATAAAATTTCTCCTTTCCGTAAATCCGTTCTTTTTTTACACTCTAGTTTTGGTACCAATTTTTTTATACTTTACACTCCAGCCCTCGCGTATAGCACAGTGCATATAATCTCCACCTTCCCCATACGGGGGGGAATCTAGTAGTAGTGGGTACGAATCCCATCAAAGACTCGAGGAATTTTTATGAACCTTTAACGTGGCTTTGTTAGTCGGTTTCGGCGAGGGTAGCACAGGCTTTTTCTCCGGGAAAATCGTGTTTTTCATCTAGCAAACAGGCAAATCGACCACAGAACACAAAATTTACAGACAATATATATGTCTGTCGATTCACCTACAACAAAAACTTTACACTTTTAGGCAACGTAGCGCATATTATATATACGCTACCTTGCGAAAAGTATTTGGGCATCAAAGGGTTTGGAAAAACATGAAGTTTAACATAAAATAAGGTGTAGGCCCAACTTTAACGAAAACTATGCAACACCTCGGCCCCCATGTTAGGAGAGAGAAGAGAGAAAAAAAAAAAAAAAACCCGCCCATAAAAATATCAACCGCCTTGACGGATTTGAATCCCAGGTTTTTTGTGAGAAAAAGAAGAAAAGAATTACAGTAAACACTATACTGGAGCAGCATTGGAAGTGAGAACCAAAAGACTGCTTTGAAAGGAAAGACAAGAGGACAGTAGATATAACAGAAATGTTCAAATTGAGAAAGGATGATCGGTGTGAGATGAATGATGAAGAAGGGAACGAAATGATTATGAAAGCAAAAATAATGTTTTAGTAGACTTACAAGACTACTTTTAATAACAAATTGTGAAAAGGAGGATAAAATCTAAATAGCACACTGACTCATCTAGAAAAAAAGGGAGAAATGGATAAGATTCATCAGGAGAAAAAGAAAGAAAGAAAGAATCGAAGAGGCCACAGAAATAAATGTATATAAAGAAAGGTCTAACAGATACAAAGCAGTACGAGTTTTTTTTTTTTTTTTTTTTTTACAGCTACATCCCAATGAAGAACAAAGAACAGTATATGGAAATGTGTGGTAAGTAGCGAATCTCAGAGTATTAAATTGTCTGGGATTAAATTACTTGAAAAAAAAAAAAAATTAAAGGAAACACACAAACCTGCAATATGCTTTTATTAATAGAAAAACAAACAAACAAGAAAAATAAAAACAATCACATAGCATCCATAAATCTTTGAAATTGAATAAATTTAATTTTGGAAAATTATCTAATGAAGTGCAATTGTATAAAATCCTAAAACATTTAGAAAAAACAGCAAGAAGAAAAGCTAACTTGTATTTTTTAAGAAATACATTATTCTTAGTTTTTTCTGTAATTATGGAATCATTCATGATTATACCAAAGTGATATATGTAATGAAATGTGCAGAATGACGGAAAAACTCACTAAAATGAATTTAAATTACAGGAGACACGTCATACCAAGTTTAATCCCATCGGACCAACTTCAAAAGGTTGATAGGAATGAGATGAACTTTAACACTGAAATTTTTATGCCAGGTCCGGCACGACAGATTAGACAAGAAGTGACGTGGATGAGGTTCACTCTTCTTTACTTCAATCATAATAATTTATATGTGGGGAATCATGACTCGATTATATAATCCCGTGATAGTTACGTTTCTTACAGTCAAACAAAAAATTATTTAATCGGAATTTCGGATTACGATGCTGAGAAAAAATTCTACCCCATGTGTCTTGCACAAGCTCTCCAGTGCCGAATTTTATTCACAAGGCTCTCATCATATAATCCCTCTTATCCTGTGTGGGCAGAATTGCAGACACTTTCAAATTTAACCCAAATTTAACTCGCGACTTATTTTCAACATTGCCCTGTACTTGTTAAATAAGTTTGCAGATCTACTCTTAATATCATTAGTGCCAACGTGTACAACAATATCACCTTTTGTGCCCTTAACAGATGATGAATTGGAGAAATTAAAAAAATCAGCCAGAGGCGTCCATCTAGGTTCTTTGTCTCCATTTAAAAGTTATCGCCTGTTAAGCGGATATAGCAAAAACTGACGACAACTTATTAAAAGCAATATATGAACTGAATTCTTCAGTTCAAGATATAGACACAAAATTTTCCAATTATTAAAAAAAAAAAAATTAACAAGCATAATAATCACTACTGTACATTGAAACCTACCTTCGCTAGTTCGAAAAATTCGACATTAAAAATCCATAATACATTTGCTCTCCCAATCTATATACACGTTGTTATTGTTATTTGGTTTTTAGGAGCATTAGCAACTAAGGCCATATTGCTCCGGGGATAAGCGGTGGTCATTCCCTGACCTTTCCGCATCCTCCGTATTTGGTGGGCACGGGCTCAAACCCCGGTCTAATCAAGAAGCGTGTGCTACGCACTGCTGCTCCTGCCCACCTGTCTACGGAAGCGCCCTATATACACGTAAAAGGAACGGTCTCAGGATTTTCAAAAGGGAGACTAAAGCAATGTTCCGAGAGCTATTAAGCTTTAATCATCATGCAGCATTACAAAAATAAATGAATTCCCACATTATTTTTATCATAGGGGGCACAGCTCCAGTAGCCTCTATCTGGGACCGTCCCTCTACGCATATATAAGACTAAATTGCATGTTTGCTTTTTCATTCTCTCATATTTATTAATCTATCGAAACCTTGAACTCCACAGAAATAACACAAACGTGTCAAAATTCCCACTAAGCTTCCCACAAAAAAGTGATTTAAATTTGTTTTTCTACTGGGTCTCTGCACTATTCTGCATCTAGTCGCGTTCTATATAAATAAACATTGATTATTAAGATCAATGGTGTGCGGAATTATTTTGTCGTTTTGCGAAAAATAACGGCGAAACACATTAATGAATTTCGTCCAATGATCAGAAATGGCAAACATCTATTACATAAACGACTGATGATGGCACGAAACACCACTAGTGCAAGTCAAGTAATATTATGTAAATGTTTGGGGAAGCCGAGCAAAGAATGGATCACTTCTATTTCCAGATATACTTTGTTTACTCTAGCTTTAATTCTGAAGTAAAATACGTCATAGATTAAAACTCAGTTTTAATCGATGACGTATATTTGTTGGGTTTTTTTTTATGAAACCCCCAAACACGAGAGGTATCAGAACGCATAGTACTTAGTACCTTGCATGGGTTGGAGGTTGAGAAGATGAAAAAAGATATTTGTTGACATTACACTTGAGCTTCTGCAGATTGTAATTTTTCAGGAAAAAAGTATGAAGGAATGTTATTCAAGAAAACGGAAGTTAAATGAATAAATGAGGAAGAAGAAAAGTTGGTTCTGTGAGTTTGAAGTTGGACAGTAAAAGGATGTTGACTGGTCGGCACGTGTTTGGACTGCTTTGAAAGAGAGGGCGGGAATTATAGCAGCCAATTCAGAAGAACAGTGCCCATGGAAGTATTTATAGAAATGGCATGCAGCTGTTTGTTTGTTTGTTTGGTTGGTTTTTAGGAGCATTAGCAACTAAGGCCATATTGCTCTGGGAATATGCGGTGGTCATTCCCTGACCTGTCCGCATCCTCCGTATTTGGTGGTGACGGGCTCGAACCCCGGTCTAATCAAGAAGCGTGTGCTACGCACTGCTGTCCTTCCCACCTGGCTACGGCGGCGCCCGAGGCATGCAGCAGAAACAGAACGTCTATGAGACAGAGAGTGGAGAGACTCTGTTAGAGAACAGTCATTAATTAACATAACTGACCCTCTTTTGAATGGAATCTAGAAGCCTGAGAGAGGTTTTGGGGGCACCGCCCGAGACGTGGGAGCAATATTCCATTGTAGGGCGGATTTGCAATTTGTAAAAGATTTTACAAATCGCAAATCTAGAGTGAACAGCTGTTTGGAAGAAAAGTAACGCCAAGAGCGAAAGAGAAAACCCAGTTTTTTAGATGCAGAGGGAGCAATATTTGTAATGTGCTTATGCCAAGAGGGAGATTAGACGTCAGGACAATCACTAAAAGATATACATGTCTTGCCTAGAAATCGGAGTGTCATCGAAGATAAGCATAGAAGCAGAAGAATCCTTTTTAAGAGATATAAGACAGGACTGACTTTTAGAAGGTTTGAAATTAATTAAGTTATCTTTGCCCCACTGAAGATCTGGGCATCAGCATTTAAGGAATTGGTAGTGGATATTCCAGAAGTTGAAGCTGTTTTAGCAGGGCAAGGTTTCTCAAACTGGAAAGTGGAATGCAATGTGCTATCATCAGCAACGCTATGGAGAGGATTTCCGGTGAATGGAATGAGGTCGTTAATATACAAGATGAAAAGAGCGGAAGAAAAAATTGAACCCTGAGGAATAACAGCATTAGTGGAGAAGTTAGAAGACAGACAGCCATCACTCTCAGTGAGGGTTTGAGAGAAAACTGGCTGCCCAATTACAAAAAACAGTTGGAAAACTAAAGATGGAAGCTTATTCAGAAGACCTTTTGTTCATTACGTTAATATTAACTTATATTAATTAATTTGAAGCATGGCAATAAAAAAAAAAAAAGTTAAAATTAACATTGGCTGAAGTGCGACTCATGAGAAAAGCGAACCGTCAGACAAAAACAAACACGAAATTTTTGAAAAACTATAAAGTGTTATTCCACTTTTATAACACTACAAATGGTGTTATAAAAGTATTTAAAAGATAATATGGATTAAACATGATTAAACAAGTAGAAAGAACTGACGAACAGATAGCCCAAACGGCTTCTAAACTACAATCAACTAAAAAGATTAAATGATTAGACTAAGATCGAAACGGTCAGTAGCATCGTTGTAATGCATAACAACGACAATAAAATTTTTAAGGACCTACGTCTGGCTTTCATTTACGTTAAGTTTTCAGATCTCAATTAACCAAATGGCGAATTTAATGAACAGAATGCGATGCGGCAAAGGCACAGAGGAGCGAAGGCAGGTTTCCTTCGGGAACACCCAAATATGCATATTTAAGTCTTAACTAATCCAGTCGTAAAGTTTAAAAGTAAACAAGCTATTTCAACTTCGTTTGGAGCAAATAAAGCTGACGTCATCCACTTCTCATGTCATTTTTAACAGCAACACAACCGGAAAAAATTAAACGAATAGTGGATAAATATGCTGCATTAACAAGCTTGTTCGCTATTTCTTGGTTGCTTGCGAGGTGGTCCATAACAGTGCACACACACACACTGATTAAAGGCTTTTATTCCCTTTTATAAGACCTCATTAAGTGAAAACGGAACAATTAGAGAGATGAGAGCATCATCACGTGGGACTGAGAGCATCGGGTGGCCGCGAGGCAACAGCTGTGTATGGAGATGGAATGGTACGAAACACAAGGGCAGTGTCGTCTTCCCGAGAGTTTAGTTGCGAATTTCACTGGCAGGCGGATGGCTTAATCCATTTTACGCCCAAACAACGATGGCTCTCCGCACACTGCGCTTGCAAGTAATTGGCTGATTATAGGAGGTCCACCTATAACTCCAAATAGTAGACGTGTACAGTTACGACTCTGGACATAGAAATTCGTTCGGCTACCGGTACTATCGTATATTTCACACATGGCTCATCTTGTTACTTTTTACAACAAAGGTCTCCTTTAGCAGGTTTCTCCTTGGAATGCTAACATACGATGAAAACATATTCGTATATTCAACAGTCTCCATATTCGCTGTTCTCCAAAGTAAATACAACACAAGCCAATTTTGTGAAAGCCCAAGAAACTTTCTGGAAAAAGTTTTGATCACCGGAATGTTAAGGATCGTAATGTTTATAAAGTTACTTTAACATGCCAGTATTTGAAACAGGTACAGACAAACAAGCTGGGAAAGCGGTAACGTATCTGTCAATCGATATTACTTCTTGCATTACATTTTTTTGGATTGTGAACAGGTTTAAGACTTTTCTATCCTCCAGTAGAATCCGGATTATATTTACTCAATTCTATTCAGTGTTTTACAGAAACTAGAACATCGCTTGCTTTCTTTCTTCTTCCCAACACGCGGATCCCGCGCAGTAAAAACAATGAGAATAAAAACTTTTAAACAGACTGTTCTATATGCTTTAAACGTAAATCATACAAAGATGTTTTGGCATGTACGAGGTGTGTGTGTGATCAAAGAGTTCGGAGTGAACTAATATTTGTACAATATCTGGGAGATGATTAAGCTTACCGGCTGTTAGAATGGCTCTGTCGAAGTAGTCCCTTGCGCTGTATACGCCGATTCCAACGCTTCTGCAACTTCTAGAAACATTCCTGATAGGCTTCTCTTGGAATTAATAATGTTTTTTTATTTATTTAATTCGGGTAAAGTAAAAGTTACATTCACCCCTAGACAGCAATCAAATGCTAGGAGGGTATACACAACTATAACATAGCAATACAATATCTATAGTGGGTAATATAAAAGACACAGATACAAAGACAGATTATGTTCAACATAAATGCTCAATATACATTCAGCGTCAGCGGCAAGTTGCTGTAGGCTGACTAGAACAGGAGAAGGAACGCTGGTCATCCTCTAGTACAGAAGCCACGTAGAGTAATGGTGAAATGAAAGGCCTAAAATTGCAAGACTGCGTAGGTGTTAGCAAAAACTTTTGTTCTGTAGGCCTTGTCCATGCAAATCGCCTCAGGGTTGATGTTTAAGTCGTTCAGGAGTCCAATCGTGTTTGCTGGGAACACATCACTGTGCGAGTTGATTTGGTTAAGGGCAGATCGGGTCACAGATATTTGCCTGTTACTTATTCTTCTATTATTCTTGGGCTCCTATGTCGAATTCTGAATAATTTCCTCAATCTGTCAGGAGGGTAGGGGAAGGTAGAGGATATTTAAACTTAAGAAACAAACAAAAAAATCAAAGGGATAAAAATCTGCAAGAGCTTGTGCGATCGCTGATTTTAGAAGTTTGTGTCGCTGATTTGCATTTATGGTTTTAAAGGGCAAATCTTCTGATCCTTTCCATTCAAGGCATGGTGTCAAGAGGTCGCCTATGATCCTTATACCTCCCCAGTTCCACGTAGGAAAAAGGAGATGATCATCAGCTGCAGGGTCTGTTATCCTTTTATTACAGAAGAGCGGTTCTGAAGTACAGTATGGCGAGAAGTGACCTTCCCTCAAGAGTGTGGTGAAGATTAAGCTTCTTCCAGCGGTGCAGTGTGCTGGCGCCATGTCCATTCTTAAGATTATTGATAGGATTAGCCGTCTAGTGGCTGTTGCTAGTAGTTTATCTGTGGTGGCAGGATATAAGTGTTTCATTTGCAGTCTTTAGAAGAAATGTGATCCGGAAGGCTGTGATTTTGTCTTTAAAAGAAATTAGCCCCTGACTCCGTGAGTGAGCGGCTGGCAGAGTTTAGAGCAGGAAATCCAGTTGGTTTTGCTCCATAAGAAGCTTCGGAGAGATGCATGGATTTGGTGGAGGAAGTGAATAAGTGGAGTTAAAACTTTGAAGGTGTCCTAGAGAGCGCTTGCCGCCATCTGATTGACAAAAAGCATTCTTCCTCTCAGTGAAGACGTAGTGCACACTCGTCCATTTCCCTTGTACTCTGCTGAAGCGACTCAGAAATTCGGAGAAGTTATTTTGGGAGGAAAAAAGGTGCATTGACGAGATATACATCCAGATATTTCTGTCCCTCGCTGGACCATGTGCAATGGATTGGGGAGTCGGTTCTAGTTTCCCAGTTGCCAGCCAAAAGGCCTCTGGTCTTAGAGTGGTTTAGTTCTGCACCAGATACTTCAGCGTAGAGATCGTGAACCTTTTGGATGTTTTCAAATTCACTCTCGTGACGTATAACAATTGTGACGTCATTTGCGTACGCTGAGTAGGTTATTTGGAGGTGAGGCTTTAGCAGCAGCGTTCGTCGGGATTGTTGACTGGTGGCAATTTTAATTAGGAATAGTTCTATGGCAAGTGTGTAAAGTTGCCCAGAGAGTGGGCAGCCTTGTTTTATACCTCTGGAATTCAGAAAGTTGCGGGTAAGCTGATTATTCAGTTTCAAGCAGAATTTGGCTTCCTTGTATAGCAGATGAATTTTTTGGATGATGTAAGGTCCATATCCGAAAGCTTTCAGGGTTTCAAAAAGGTATCTGTGCTCACCTCTGTCGAAAGCCTTTTCCTGGTCAAGGCTAATTAGTGCTGGCAGTTTGCAGTGGAGAGGAGGGTCAGGATCAGATGAAGATTGCCATGAATCGATCTTCCTGGAACTGAGTATGTTTGTTCGTGATCGATTATATCAGGAAGAGTGGATTTCAATCGATTGGCGATGGCTTTGCAAATAATTTTGCAATCTGTATTCATTAAACAAATTGGGTGCCAGTTTTGGAGGTTGGTGCAATCTCCTTTCTTGGGAATCAGTCGTGCAACAGAGGTCGTGACCAAATCTGGTAATCCGTGGAATTGTGCTTCTTCAAGCATTCATAAGAGAAGCACTCCGAGTTGACCAAAAGATTTGAAAAAATTCAGAAGTCAGTCCATCCAGACCTGGAAATCTAATTTTGGGAAGGGCTTTGTACGCCGCTGTTAGTTCTTGGATTGTAGGGGAGATTTTTTAAGACCTGAAAGGACTTCCTCGGTTGCCTTTGTAGAGGTTTCTTTTGAACTGTATATTTCTTGATAAAATCTGTTACTTCAGAGAAGATTTCCTCCGTGTCTTCAGTGATGCTTCCATCTTGCAGCTGAATGGCAGTAATGGTGGGTTGCTTTGTGATGTATGTGTTCTAGAGAGAAGTATTTGGTCGGAGTATCAGATAGATTTATGTGGGTGTATCTTGATCTCAGTAGGGCACCTTTTGCAGTGTTCTAAGTGAGCTTGTATGGCCTGCAGGTTGACTGATAGGCCTGACTATCACGTGGGGAGATGTTTCAGCCTTTGCTCAAGTTGATAGAAGCTAACACACTTTTGTTAACTCTTCTGATGGCTGTAGATTTGTGAGAATGATCCCAATTGACTTTTAAATCAAAGCCACATGTGTTCAAGGGCTCTAATCTGTCTTTGGATTGGGCAAGATCGGATATTAGGTCTTGTAGCTTAGATATATATTGCTTGTGTTGTAGAAGTTGTTGTTGTTGTTATTTGGTTTTTAGGAGCATTAGCAACTAAGGCCATATTGCTCCGGGATATGTGGTGGTCATTCCCTGACCTTTCCGCATCCTCCGTATTTGGTGGTGATGGGCTCGAACACCGGTCTAATCAAGAAGCGTGTGCTATGCACTGCTGCCCCTTCCCACCTGGCTACGGAGGCACCTGTGTGTTGTAAAAGGCTGTTGCTAAACATCCAGTAAGCACCTCCACTTTTAAAATACTTGGATGAGAAAGAGAGTTGCAATTTGACAGAGTAGTGTTCTGAGATATAAGATGGGATATGTGTGATGGTTCTGATCAGAAAGACTATGTGTTTTGGGATGTAGATCTGTCCAGTTGGGCTTGGTAAGGGAGTCTTCTGGGTGCTGGTGTCTAAATGCATCGACCAGCTCATTGTTGTCTACCAAGGCCTGCAGGTTGTTGATTAGCATTGTGTGGTGCTCAACGCATTATGCTCTATCCATTTCTGGGTCAAGGGTGCAGTTGAAATCATCAGCAAGAATGATGCGTTTCTCATCTATTGTAGAGAGAGGGCTCTGTGTGAGGTGTTATTTGAATGGCGAGTGTGTCCTGCTGTGGTATGTAGATGTTAAAGATATGCAACGTTTCTTTTTGGGGTGTATCTAGAAAGGAATAAACTGTGTATCCAGTGATCTCTGCTATCACACTGAGCTTACAGGCAGACTTATGGTGAGGGCCGATACTCGCTCTTCATGGTGTTGCTGGGTTGGAGAATGATGGAATATATATGGCCAATCTGATGATGTCATTGGACTTGGTCAAATGAGAGATGCCTATTGCACAATGCAGAGGTGCATCCTCTTGCATTGAGTGACAACATGCAAAGCATCATCATTGTGTACAGGTATAAATGTAAGGGTTTCGCAAGTTTTGCGAGCTGTTAGCATCCTGATTGGTGGTATTGTTGTTCTAGCCCATTGATCAAGTAGTACAGATGCTTGGACCTATTCACACTTACTCTGTCCTTTTTTCCTTTTAATTCAACATGCAGGTCCTTAAGTTGTGAGATGAACTCTGGTATGTTAGTGGTAACTTCAGACTTATCAGCTTCTGTGGGGAGCCACATACTTCCTGTAAAAAGGAATGTAGTTTTTCTGCAGTTAAAGGGCCTTTGGTGTAGGTTAAATCGTTTTCTCCATTCTCGTCCTCTGAAACATCTGAATCATAGAAATCACGGTTAGCCTCTTCTTCGGCCTCCAAAAATTCAAGTTCTTCTGCATTTGAGTCATGAGTGATTTCTAACTGCTTATTTCCATACTTGATGGCATAATGGGCTTATTTGAGATTTGACCATTTGACTTCTGTGGTGTTCTCTATTTATTTTCATCAATCGTGTTGTTTTTGTTAGTGGTTTGCTCTTTTCCTACCACAGTGTACGTTGTCATCTTGTGTTTTGTAACTTTGGATGTGGACTGACCGGCCGGTTGATTCTGAGAAAAACCTCTTGTTTCGGTTGGTGGGTATTCTGAAAAGAATCCATCGTGGTCTCCTGTGGTTTTGAATTTTCTTTTTCTGGCGTGTTTGGTGTGGGACGCATCTCAGACTGTTTAATAGTTTCTTCGCCCCATTAACTTCAACATTCAGCTTGTTTTGTGGATCTGACCTAACACTGGTTGATGCCACCTGGTATTTCGGTATTACTTTCAGAAGGGTTAGAGATATGAGGGCTGTTTTTCCTAATATTACCTTCTTCATGGCAGAAAAAACATTGAGAGGAAATGGAGGTATGGAAGGTGTATGGGATTCCATTTAAGTTAGCACTGATGAGTTTTGGTTGATGTCATTTGCTGTGTCATTATTGGCAAAGTGCATAAGTGCTTGCCTGCGGAAGCTTTTTTTATATGTGAAAATTCTGGTTTCATAGTTTCTGCAGACAGTGTGCATATTTTTCCAGTACCAGATCTATATTTGGATAAAATTCCTCTTAAAAACTGATGAGGAATCTCAGGTGGGACATTTAATATACAGGGGATCCTCTTTATCCAAGAATAATTGGTTCCAGAAAATTCCACTTAAAACGGGGAGGACCAATTTTCATAATGTTTATTCTTTAAATAAAACTAAATGCAACTAGGCATAACATTTTAAAAATTTAAGATTCTATATCTACAGCTAGGCCTCGCATAATGCGAGTTCGATTAACGCGATTTTCAGTTAACGCTATTTGAAAAATTATACCACTTTTCACTTTACACGATGCAAATTTCCAGTTAACGCGATCTTTTCTTTTTATGCGATAGTTGTAAAATATTTGAATCGTGCGTTAAGCTTACCACGAGTCATACGGTCAATAAACAAACGTTTGCCTGCTGCCCACCTTGGTGTGTTCCATCAACCATTGGAAGAAGACGTGTTACTTGTTTGTCTACTGCTAATAAAGTCAATGCACACTTATATAAAAATTTTAATTTTTAAATGAGCCAGATGAAAATGTTACTGCAAAGGAGATAACGGTAAAAGAATTAGAAGAAATCTTTCGTATTGCATAGAACCTCAAACAAAAGGTTTGATGTTCTCTGCGATATTTATTTTGCCAGGGCCCAGAGAAGATTGTTGTCGGCTATCGGAAATTATATTGATGAAAAGAAAAAGTCAACACCGTTCAAATATTTCCACAACAGTCATTTCTTCATTGTGTATTTTATGTCAGAGGTTCCCAAACTTTCTCAGTTCACGGCGCCCTTAGTGTCTCAGTAATTTTTTCAAGGTGCACCCAGATAAAAAGAAATACCTAACAGTTCCGTTTAGTAGTTAGGTCCAAACAACTTAATAAGAAATGCTGAAACTGTGAACTACCTCGAGCTAGTAGTTTGCGTAGTGTCCGATAGATGTCGAGTATTGCTGTGTTTCCCTCAAAAATTTTAAATATTCCGCGGCGCACAGTTTGGGAACCACTGTTTCATGCAATAAACATTTAATTCCATAATTATTTTCATTGTCTTTTACATTGTATACATTTAAAAAGTTATTTAAAAGGTATTTTTAAAATTCTTTATGGACATTCCAGAAGGTCAAGGACCAATTATAATTTTTCCTATTGATTATTATATTTGATTAACGCGTTTCCGTTTTGCGCGATGCTCTCGCGGGACGAATTAATCGCATTAATCAAGGCCAGCCTGTATATAATATAGGTGTAGATACACCAAAGACAACTCTTAAAGAAAAATTATGATAGTAGCATGAAAAGCATCATTTCATCTGTATCTCATATTGTGCTCATCCTTCACAACGAGTTGCCCATGTATTGCACTACCGCAAATAAGTAACACTTCACTAATAGAGAAGACTATTGTTACTTATTCTCGCAACCACCCAGACGGCACCGTTTCAAAGCTAGTTGGCTTTTCATCGGTGGGTGGGCAGGTAATCTGGTATTGCAAGTGAAGCGTTACTTATTCGAGATAGTGCAATACATGGGAAACTCATTGTGAAGAATGAGTAGATATGGTGTATCTACACCAATATTATATAGTAATGTTTATTATGTACTTGTACATAGTAAAAAATGGATGAAGGAACTGAAAAATGAGAAAATTGTTTTATTAGACTTTTTTTTATAATATGCTACACAATGTAAGGTTAAGTAAAGTTTATTGAAAAATACACTATTTTTCAGTTGTACGAATAAGGAATCAATCCAGAGTTGTTTGTGTTTTGGTTTTTTTTTTGTCATATTTTTTCAGATAAAATTTTGTCGTAGCATTTAGTTATGTCTTTAACTTCGTACTTGACATTTGTTGCACGATCACGAGGAATATCATTCTCACAAAACAAAAAGTGCTTGGTCAATTTTCTCAAGGGGAAAAGCTTTAATTTTTTTCATTTTCAAATCCTCGTAACTGCGGGGACTCAGATAATGGATATTCGGCAACCGGGGTCCCCATGTAGTAATTTGGTTGGTGCTAAGGTAATTGGCGCCACTTCCAGGTGATCATGACTGATGTATATTCCCTTTTGCAGGACAGTTTATGCCCACGAGACATGGCTGAAATACACCTGCACAGTTCTGGCTACACGGGAGGCATGAGTAATACTATTTGGTGGTATTTTCTCTGCAATTGTTGTCAGGTACTGTTCTAAAGGGGTGTTTTCCTTGGTAGCAAAGATTACTATCCCATTTTCCCAGGAAGTGCTTGACTGGGATTATAGCAGACAAAGGGCAAAAATGGCAGGAGCTTGAAAACATGTGTCTGATGCTAAACTATGCATGATAGATAAACAGGGAGAGAGAGAATTACCAGGCATAAGTAACATAAATCATGGAAAATTCAGAAAAGATAAATCTAGAAATACAGAACAATCATGAGAATATGCACATTAAAAGGGCAGAAAGAGGACGAAGAATTTTATAAGAATCAGTAGCCAGATAACAGTGATTTCCTCATGATTTGCAGATTACCTTAATTCAAGAACACCAACTGTGCATTTTGACAGAAAGAGGCCTCCCAAAATGCTCAAACTTACTGCCAAACAAATTTGCCACTACAACTGCAGTAAGTTGCTAAAAGGTCAAGGAATAGATTGAAAAGCCTGTCAGAGTGTCAGTGAGTTTGCTATACAAAAAGGCTTTTACACTGAGGTGGTTTTCACAAACAAGATGCAGATCCATGATTACAAAAGTCAACATTCTGTGATGGTTACAATGGTATTGCACTTGCTGAAACAGGTAATGAATCACCATATACACTTTTTCAATCTGATAGAAAAATCTAGGTTTGGCAACAGACAGTAGAATGCTTCCACAGGACTGCATCATCCTAACTGTGAAGCACAGTTTGTTGAAGTGTGATAATCTCAATGGTCCTCCAATCTTTGTAGAGAGTGCAATGAATGGACTGCTCTGCTTGATCTTCAAGACAATTCTCCACTTCCTGCAATGATGGAATTTAATAGCCATACATGTTTCAGAAGAAAATATGTATGGCCATGCTCTCTGCCAATAAAGCACAAAGCATGATGACCAATCAGAACTCTGAATTTAACTCTATTTAGCAACTATGGGATTAACCGGAGAAGTATGGACAATATTGACCATGGAGACCAACCTCACAAACTGGATTAAAAGACTTCTTGCATGAGGAACGAAGAAATGATGAATAATTAAAACTTGCGAAAAAAGCCTATTGTATAAGTTATCTGGTATAATGAAGGTGAAATAGAATAAATTTGTTATTTTTTAATCATTTATATGAACATCTCTTGGTATCCCAACACAGAGTTATCCCATAACTAGGTATCCCATAACAGAGTGTATAAATCATAGGACTGGCAACCAATAGAAATATTTATATTTGGAGTAAACAAACATACCTGGAACAAATGTGCCATATATTACAATATGAGTAAAAATGTCTTGCAATTATCTCCTTTGCCAATATATTTTTGATGAACTAGTTCTTGTCCCTGAGATTTTTTGGTGCATCAGCTCCACACAGTTCATGTAGTTTTGTCATGTACGTATTTGTACAAGTGTATGTTCACATACACTGATTTGTAAGTTGTGCTGGCTGAAAAACTCTGAGCGACTCATGAGAGAAAACTATTCCCTCTCCCAAAGACTAGTTAACTACAGCCCTGACTGAAAAGGGCTGTAAGAATCCTTCAAAATTCAGTGTCTAAATTCCCAAACCTCTCCAAACAAGTGATAAGTGAGAAAAAAACTTATAACAGGAACAACAGACTACCAAATCAGAATTCATAATTGATCAAACTAAGATATGGGTTGTTCCATTTGGGAAAGTAAAAATCTCCTTAATCAGGTATGATTCCAGCACAGTGGAGTATCTACCCTTTAGGTAATCAATATCCATACACATGTGTTTGAAGACAGTGGATCAGGTCACATCATTAACATCTCATGAACAGCATAACAGCATAATATGTGAGCTAAAAGAGTTAATAAAATGGACAATTTGCAATTCTCAATTTGAAAAGAACATTTATGCTTGTTGCATTAGCTATTTTACATAAAATACTGCACACGACAAAGCATCAGATTACTATGCAGAAAACACGATGGTTTTTACACTGACATTTTGACATGAGAAGCATGTCTGAATATCCATATCTTTATATATATTCTGATCATGTTTGAATATTCTTATGTTGTATCTGTAAGGAAATATTTAATAAAAAAAAAAGCAATATTACTGCTAACTGATTTCTTGTTACTTAAGTTTATTCATCTTAATTCCATTTCTTTTAATATTGTCAACACACACTGCAATTCATTGGGAAAACAAGACATTTGGTGCTGTATAGAGGAGATATTTAGTATTAAAATAATTATTTTCTGTATATTTCAATGATTGCTTTACTTTCCCACTGCCTTGTATGGTGGTTGACTGCCCTTCAAGAAATATTTGAAAGTTCTGGATTTTTCAAAATTCCACATTTCTGAATTCAGATTGAGGTTTAAATTAGATTAATTTAAAAGTTAATGGTTTGTATGTCTCCTTTCATATTAAGATTGCAATTCTTTTTATTGTATTACTAAAACATTGTATATATCAAAATACATATTGTACAATATTTTCATTTCCATTAATTACTTTTCTCTTACTTTATCTTACAAATAAAATAAAATCTTTAAAAAATGTGTTATTCCTATTACTGTATTGTTAGACAAGGCTTTTGTTTCTATTATTTTATTTTATTAATTTAAACTACTTTACTTTTTCATTTATTTATATTATATTTTTATTATTATATTTATATTATATTTTTGATATTATTTATTATTATTCTTAGATATATAGCATGTATTAAAAAAAAAAAAAAACGGTAAATTTTTGACACTTTTTGGGAGACCTCATTACTACAATGCGTGACAATTTAGATCCCTTGAACTTTGTATTAATGAGATTCAACTGTATATACACACATACAGAGAGAGAGAGAATATAGAATTAGAATATAGTTATAATAATTATTAAAACTATTACAGTTAATTGCCATGTAAGGATACACTGAATAGTGATAGCCTTAATAACGTAATGTACCATTCAATGCAATGTATTCTTATATAATTAGCTATAATAATTTTAATAATATTTGATATTTGATTATCGTAATTTTTTGAGGCTTCTCTTTTGTTTACAGCTTAGGGCACATATGCCTTTTCTTTCAGTATTATCTAGCCTGTTTTCCACTTTTATATATACATATATCTATAATTCTCCAATATTCTGTATTCTCTAATATCACAGTTTCATGTAATATTTGTTCATTTATTCCATGACTATCAGTTCTGTTAAGTTTATATTTACTTTACATATTATCATTGTTCATTTATATGTTTTCTCTATTTCTTGAATTGTTGGATCAGCATTTATTTCAATTTATATATATATATAAATTGAAAATTAATATATAAAATACTGACTGAAACACAGATAAAAAAAGATGGGAAATTTTCACAAACACCCACTACAAATATAGAAACCAAAAAACTGTACAACCAGATAACATATTTTCAATCAATTTCAGAAATATTTCACTCACTGCAAATACAGAAACCAAAAAACTGTACAATCAAATAACATATTTTCATTCAGTGTACAGTGTTAAAATCAATGGCTATTCAATATATATAAAAGACATTAATGCTAAAATGTATTTTTTACACAAAAGTATCTTGCAAGCTGAGAACCTAACTCTAATTTTCCCAAAAACCTTTTAAAACTTGTTGATCAAAGATGTGTTCAGGAATATGATTCCCTCCCCCCCACCCCAACCATGCAATGTATTAATATACATTTCAGCATCCTATCAATAGCAAAACTAAACTGCAGCCATTATCAATGCACCGCAGGAAGGATGCCTCCTCAACAATTCATGTTGAAGGAAATGGGCCGTAATCTGCCATGCTTGTCCAGTGCGGGTTGGCAGATCAACCGTATTTAGCAGTCAGGGGCTTGAACACTGGTCTACTCAAAGAGCGTATGCTACTGCACTCCTGCTACTGACCACTTGGCTACAGAAGCCTATCAAAGTATTCAACTGCAAATAACTGAGAACTGCTCTTTTGAACATAAAAATAAATAACATAATCAAAAAAAGGTAACTGTGAAATTAGGAACTTTTAAACAAGTCTCACATTTTAAAACGTCTTCACTATGATTTTCAGTAATTGAAAGTTGACAAAAAGAGTTGCAACATGTGTTCTGGGATAGGAGATAGGCTTATATTAAGTTTAGTAGCTGTTTGATTTCATGGAGTTGTAAATTGATGCTAAGGTAAAATTAGTTTTAGAATGACTAAATGATGCAAAGAAGAAAACTGATTTTCATATCTGCCAAAACTTCATCCAATCACTACTTTTCTCATCACCAAAAAAGGAGACTATCCATTTTGCTTCAAAATGTGCCAAACTCTCTGACTCACCTGCCTTGGCAGGAAATTTATTCCCATGGGCAAAAGCATGGTACCTGAAGGTAAACTTCATAAGATCTAGCTTCTGTTACTCCCTAAGATTTTTATATTTGTGTCATCTGATTCTTATCTCTCTTACCTGTGAGAATATAACTCTCTCATTCATTTTAGTGATCTCTGGCCATGTATATCTCAATCGGGTTTCCCCCTATAAAGCTTTGCAGCCCACCTTCTAAGCCATTCTTCATATAAACATTGATTAGCACTCCTCACAAATTTGGTCACTGTTCTTTGAATCCATTTGAGATAGTTTTCTGTTAGGTGCTCAGCCTGGATACAATATTCCAAATGCAGTCTCACTATCATCTTACATAAAGAGCCGATAACATCCTTTTCCCCATCAGTCCCACACTCCAAACACAGATATATACACCAATACAACTCTGAAATAGTCTTTACATTTACTTTAAATGTAAAGGATATTAAAGACTTACCATGATATAATTTGGTAGCATATTCTGCCTGGTTTCCAACAAAATACACATGAGGACAATCTGTTATAATAAAAGGATCTTCTTCATAGTATGGATAACAATCTGTGAGAAAAAATAGTACTAATAAATAAAAATAAAGTACATGTACATGCATTAGACAATGCTCCTCAAAAGTATTTAAAATATTCCTTAATTGGATACCTGATAATAGTGAATTTTAATTTGGTATAGGTAATATCCTTGTCAACCCTTCAACCAGAGGTGCTTTTGATTATGACAATAATCACCTTAAAAAAACCAAAAAAAAAAAAAAAAAACCCCTACCTCTACATATTAAAAAAAGGTCCTGATTGACATTCAGAACCAACAGTAAAGTTATATCTGTTTCTGTTGTTGCTTCTTCTTTCGTTTTGTTTCTTTTTTTTATTATTATTATTTTTTTTTTTTTATACATAAGTAAACTGCTGTTGAATGACTAATGCTTAATGTGGATAGTAGTGTATTTTGTCGTATGATTCCTGACAGACGCCAAATACAGTCTGCATACAACATTATCTATCATGAACATAATTTTTAGTGAAATCACCATAAACCTTATGAGTTAAATTTTGGCCCTTACAAATAATTTCCTCATTTCCATTATTTCTTATGGCAAATCAGCTCTTAATTTATGCAGCACTTTTAAAATCACATTTGACATGTAAATAGAGAAATTTCTTCTATTTAATAATTAATCAAATATCTTATTATTATTGTAACCCATATTTAGTATTTATCAATTCATAATTAATAAACAACATTAAATCAAGTTAATACTGTAATATCAAATCAACCAAAGTGCAGTGGAATGATGTGAATGTAGCAAGCTTTTTTACATTATGTATCACACTGCAGTATTAAACTGAGCACTGTAGAGAATTTTGTTAGTAGTTGAAAATGGATGGTGAAGATCAAAGGATCACTAAAAATTGTCACTTTTCAGTGATTTTTTTTTTTTTTTTTTTGGATTATAAATCTTTGGCAATTTTTATAACTACACACACACACACACACACACACACACACACACACACACACACACACACAAAAGAAGATGGTGGACAAAATCATTTGATGAAAGCCAAAATAGGAGAGTTTCAAATATTTTGTTTTATTAATTATGAAATATGAGCAATGAATAATAAATATATAATTTGGAACTGGGGAAGAGGACTGGGACAAGGGGGGATACAGTTTTACTTATCTGGATGGTGCTACAGGTTTCACACAAACCCACTGAGTGGGAAGAAGCAGGAACACTGCTAAGTCAGTCATAAGTGTTGTGTAGGATTTGTGTTTAGTGTGGCATCGTATTTGTGTTGTATGACTGGCCTCTTAGCAACCATCCAGAAACAGTCACCAGGAAGGATGCTATTAGTTCCTGCCCTTGCCACGAAGAGGCAGGCCATCCACTCAATTTATGCTGCCTTGAATAGGAAGATCCTCAAGGCTGGGCTGCCTGCATCCTTGCCTAGATGAGAATGGCAGTCACTGTAACAAAATAGAAACAGTTAAGCAACAGTGGAAGAGATGAGAGTTGGGATGAAACAGAAGGTGCAGTGGGGGGGGGGGATATTAGAAAAGACAACCACATGCAAAAAAGAAAGGTGAAGTCTTTGTGAGGAATGGTTAGCAGAGTGGTTGGTAAGAAAGCAAGGTTAAAGTGCAAAGGCAAGTGGTCAGTTGTTGGCCAACTTTGGAATATAGATGAAAAGATCCATACTGGGGACAGAGTCCTTGGTGTTGGCACACCCCTTGCTATCCACGAGTTAGCAGCTTGTTCTTGTGAAGAAAGTGCTTGCATTAGACAACAGAGATCATCAGAGGAGATATCTCACCTGAAGAAGTTATAGAATCCCATCCTAGGAGGAGGACATCCAGTATCAACAATGAAAAGGGAAGGATAAAGAGTTGAAGAGATAGTAAAGCCAGTGCTGCCCTGCGATGGAGACAGAGAAGCAGAAGCAGGAAAATCCCATCTGGACAAGATTGCTTAATCCAGGTCAGCAGAAGAGTGGTAAGTCTACTCAAAGATGTTTGTTATTTGGTTTTTAGGAGCATTAGCAACTAAGGCCATACTGCTCCAGGAATATGCGGTGGTCATTCCCTTGACCTTTCCGCATCCTCCGTATTTGGTGGTGACAGGCTCGAACCCTGGTATAATCAAGAAGCGTGTGCTACGCACTGCTGCTCCTTCCCACCCGGCTACGGAGGTGGCCTACCCAAAGAAGAGGTTAGGTTAGCATTTCTGTATTATGGGAGCTAGTGGGCTCCCAGGTATCACCAAAAATCCCACGTCAGTGGGTAATAAGGTCTTTCCAGAAAAGGAAGGAGGAAACATTTCAGGGCAGAAGAAAGCCATCATCAGCAGGGTTGTCTGAGAGGATCAGGCCAGGACAAATAATACAAAAGAGGCAGAGCAGAGAGAAAAGATTATTTGGTGTGGCTGCTTACCATGGACTCTGAGATATACAAAAAGATTTATCAAATACACTAGTCATCAGTAGCTGCCATTACATTAATTGTGCTGCAATCTGACTTGTAGAAGAAGACTGGGGTTTTTTTTTTTTTTTTTTTTTTTTTTTTTTTTATGTAAACCCCAAACACAAGAGGTATTAGAACCTATAGTACTTAGTACCGTGCTTGGGTTGGAGGTTGAGAAGACGAAAGAAGATATTTGTTGACATTGGACTTGAACTTCTGTAGACTGTAATTTTCAGGAAATACGTATGAAGGAAGGTTGTTCCAGAAAACGGTAGGTGAATGAATAAATGAGGAAGATAAAACGTTGGTTCTGTGAGTTTGAAGTTGGACAGTAAATGGATGTTGGCTAGTGGTGGCACGTGTTTGGATTATTTTCAAAGAGAGAGTGGGAATTATAGAAGACAATTCAGAAGAACAGTGCCCGTGGAAGTATCCGTAGAAGAGGCATGCAGCAGAAACAGTCTAAAAGACAGCGAGTGGAGAGACTCTGTTAGAGATGAATCATTAATTAACCTAACTGCCCTCTTCTGAATGGAATCAAGCAGCCTGAGAGAGGTTTTGGGAGCACCACCTCAGATGTGGGAACAATATTCCATGGCAAGGCAGATTTGTGATTTATACAGAGTAAGAAGCTGTCTGGAAGAAAAGTAACGCCGAGAGCGAAAGAGAAAACCAAGGTTTTTAGATGCAGAAGAAGCAATATTTGTAATGTGCTTGTGCCAAGAGAGAGAGATTAGAAGTCAGGGTAATCCCCAAAAGAGATATATCATTTTGCCAAGAAATCGGAGGGTCACTAAAGATAAGCATAGGAGCAGAAGAATCCTTTTTGCAAGATATAACTGAGTTATAAGACTGAGTTTTAGAAGGGTTGAAATCAACTAAGTTGTCTTTGCCCCACTGGAGAATTACCTGAAGATTGGCATTTAAGTAATTGGTAGCAGATTTTCGAGAAGTTGAAGCTGATTGAGCAGGACAAGGTTTCTCAAAATGGAAAGTGGAATGCAATGTGCTATCATCGGCAAAACTATGGATAGGATTTCCAGTCAATGGAAGAAGGTCATTAATATACAAGAGGAAAAGAGTGGGGGAAAGAACTGAACCTTGGGGGACACCGGCATTAGTGGAGAAGTTAGAAGACAGAGAGCCATCTACCATCACCCTCAGTGAGCAATCAGAGAGAAAACTGGATAACAAATTACTAAAAACAGTTGGCAAACCATAAGATGGAAGCTTGTTTAGAAGACCTTTATGCCAAACACGATCGAAAGCCTTTGAGATGTCAAGAGCAACAACTTGTGTTTCACCGAACCTTTCCATTGAATTAGTCCATAAATGGGTAACATAAGCCAGAATATCGCCAGTGGACCGACACTGACGGAATCCATACTGGCGATCGTTGATCGGACAGAAGGTTTCTAAGTAGTTTAAGAGTTGACGGTTAATTGATTTCTCCATTACTTTAGAAAAAGTAGAAGTTATTGCAATGGGATGATAATTGGATGGGAGAGATTTGTCACCCTTTTTTAGGAACTGGCTGGATATGAGCAAATTACCAAGCAGACGGAAAAACACCTTTGGAATAAGAAAGTGAAAAAGGCGGCAAAGAATAGTCGTAAGTTCAGAAGCACAGGTTTTGAGAACAAGTGGAGAAATACCATCGGGACCCTGTAGCCTTCTTAGCATCAAGATACGTCAAAATCCTTCTGACATCCTTTTGACTGAAGTCCACAGGAGGCATTGAATGGAGCATGTTGGGAATGGTGGGAGGTGTTTTTCCAAGATCATTAATACATGAGTTGGAAGAAAAATGGGATGCTAGCAGGTCAGCTTTATCCTTGGCTGAAGTAACAACAGAACCATCTAGTTTGGATAGGGATGGGCAAAAGTTGCGGCCAATAGCTTTGGCAAGAGACCAGAATGCTCGGTGACCATTAGGGCAAGAAGCAAGTTTTCTACTCTTAGCCTGTTCAAATTCTAGTTTGGACTAGTTAATAACTGCTTTACAATTGTTGCGAGCTTTGGTGTAGGCAGAAAATGAAACTGAAGAATTAGAAACAAGCCAATTATGATATGCAACATTCTTCTCTTGAACAGCCTTAGCACATTTATTGGAAAACCAAGGTTTAGATAAAGGATGAGATTTTAAAGTGGAGTGTGGGATAAAGGATTCTAGTCCTGCAAGAATAATTTCACTGACACGATCTGAGCAAACATTGACATCAGAAGTTTTGAAACAGTAATCCGATCAGGGAAAAGAAATCTCGCAGGTCATCCCATTTTGCATTCTTGTAATGCCAAACAACACGAGGTTGGGAATAGCCATGAGATAAAGGTTCCATTGGAGAAGAGACAATCACCAAGTTGTGATCTTAAGTGCCTAAAGAACCTCTCACTACGACCGTGTACTTAGAAGGGTTCTTTGTGAGAAAAAGATCAAGCATATTGGCTGTATGATTAGGATTGTCCGGTATTCTTGTAGGTAAATGAACAATCTGTGCAAGGTCATTAGTAATTGCAAAAACCTCAGCATCTCGACCAGCTGGGTCGGTGTGACTAGAAAACGGAAACCAGCTAGAGTTGTGAACATTAAAATCACGAAGGAAAATTACCTCACTGTTAGGAAAGTTGGACTGGAGAAAGTCAAGTTGCAAAAGAGAGGAAGTCAAAGAGCTCAAAGTGATTAGTGGAGTTGGGAGAACGGTAGAGACAACAGATGAATTTGACACAATGAGGTAGAGAGATTTTAAGCCAGAGAAGATCAAAGAGAGGAGATTCCAAATTGCCAAGTCTTTGACAGGGAATAACAGAACGGACATATGCACAAGTACCACCTTTGAGGCGAAAGGAATCATACAGCGAATAATTTGGGCATCTGAGATGAGTAGTTGAATCAATCGATAACTGAGATTCTGTCAGAAAAAGTACATGGGGTTTGGCAGACTGCAAGAGGAAATGGACATCGCTGAGATTAGAATTGAGACCACGTATATTTGTGAAATGAATTAGGAAGTGCTTGGAAGGTTTAGATCTTTTCGCAGATAAGCTTGCTCTATTAGTTTGACAATTCGTGGTATATTCAATAGTAAGAAAAAGTGAGTGGGACATGCTGTATGAAGTAATGAAATTTTTGGATATGGTATACACGTGGTAAGAATATACCCAGATCCTTGACATAACGTGGCCTCAACAATGCTCTCCACATGCACACTACTCGGACTCCCTCCAGTCACTATCTGGCAGAGTAGAAGTAACAAGATTATACACTAGCTAGTGTATAATCATGCCTCCTAGAGAGTTACCAATAGGTTCGGTCCAGTGTACTAACTAGCGGCCGGCCTGCAAACACCATTTTAGAGCTGTACCCTCGAAATGTAAGAACTATTGGATCTCGCCATGATGTTCATCATAACCTCAAAAGTCATCAATCATACTGCATGATGGAAGAGATAGGGAAGGGTTGACCGGAACTTAGCTCTAGAGACTAAACATGGGTTCCACCACTCCAAGCCTCCAATAAGCAAAGTGATGGTATTGCACTGGTTGATAAGAGTCATCTGCCACCTAGAGGCTGTCTGAGAGGATCAGCCAGGACAAATAATACAAAAGAGGCAGAGCAGAGAGAAAAGATTATTTGGTGTGGCTGCTTACCATTGACTCTGAGAAAATATACAAAAAGATTGGTCAACTGGGGTTGATCAAGTTTAACCATTAAAAAAATATATATTACTTCTGCAGTTGTTTATATTTATTTAAATTATACAGTAATAAGTTCTTTATGCACAACTCCAAAGGCATTGTGCTATAGTTTTTTTTTTTTTTTTCCCTAGGAAAAAACGTTCTTGTGTACTTGTATATTTCATTTTACCCATCAGTAGGTGTGGTACCTCACAAATAATGTTCCCATGTTAACCATTAATCAATGATTAAAATTCTTAAATTTTTCCAACTTGCTAAATATAGTCAAATTTTTACTGAAATGGTTTCCAAAGTGGTTTTCTTAGAGAAATTTTATGCGAGAACCTGTCAAGTGTCCCGCCACCGTTTTTGCAACTAATTGGATTTTGCTTGAGCAATGCCACGATACTGGACAAGTGCCGATGCTTTGCCAGTTTAAAGTTTCAGGGCTTATTTTTCTTCTTTCACTAGGTCCATAAACATCTACCATCTCACCCTAGTTGTTTTTGAAAGTTTTATTATTGTTTTCACAACATAAAAAATAACATGAAACCCAGTACTGTCTCAAAATAGCTGCTAATCCATGGGACGTAATACACATAATTTAAAATTTCGCACGCTGTGAAGGATGCTCAATTTAAAATAAATTCTAAAATCAGCCTGAAAATGAAAGTAACTAAGTTTTTTTTTGTTTTTTTTAAATTTTTAATAGTATTTATATATACAATAAGCAGAAATGCAAGCACAGTTTTAAATTTCACACACTTAATGGTATTTTATATTGGTAAATAGAAGAGACTTAAGAAATTCATGCTTCTATTTTATGCCCAATACTTTTTTTTTTCCTTTAAAATTTTTATAAATTCCATTTTTTTTTTTTTTTTTTGAAAAAGAAAAAACACAGCTCTTGGTTTAAAATTTTTAATATTTTTTAAACTTAAAATGTTATATATAATAAGCAATGCAATCCATTAAGAAAAGATGAAATATGGTATTGTTCCAAAAGAATTAGAAAAAAAAATTCCCAAAAAAATTGAAGCAAAAAAAAAAAAAAAAATGGGCACCTGTCAGGTTCTCTGCCACCATTTTTACTACATAAGGGGCACCACCACCACAGCTGGGGCTCACAAGTATGACTTCTCAAATGCAATCGAACTCTCCTGCATATTGCACTCAAGATATTATTTTAAGATCTTATTGTTAACAAAAAGTTTTACACTTTGTTAAGACATATTTATCTTGATCTCATGAACTTTTGATATGGTTATCCCAGTCGCCATGCATTTCTTGGGAGGGAACATTTTATTTTTTGGAACACATCCTTTAGTTATACCATTATATCTATGGGAAAATCGCTCCCTATTTATGAACTTTCGCTTTATACTTCTAAATTTATACTTTTCAGGAACGCATGGGGTTCGTAAATCGGGGGGGGGGGTGCACTGTACGAGGGATGCATAAGCGATTATTCTAATTACAGCGGTGCTCGATTTATTAAGAAAAAGAAATGCTTATACAGTACAGGCAACCTCCATATAACACGGTACTTCTCCAAAACGGTTTCGCTCTAACACGGTCAGAGAATTGCGGCAAACTTCTCATAACGAGGTATTTTTGAGCTTTTATGAAGGGAAAATCCTGCTATTATGTGACTCCCCGCTTTTGGCTCGCTAGTCGTTATGCAAAAAAAATAAATAAATAATTTAAAAAATAATAAAATAAAATAAATAAATAAAAATATTGGGAAATCCCCGTGTTCTGTGCTATTAAACTTGTGGAAAAAATCTAGATTTCAAAGTTTTATTACTATTGGATAACGCGCCAGGCCATCCAAACGTTGAAGTAATATTCCTACCACCTAATATAACTTCTTTAATTTACCTTTAAAACTCATTACATCAGAAAATCGTTACAATGGATTTTGAAAAAAATTGATTCCGAATCTATTGAAGGAGGCATGGAAACATTATTCAGTTGTGGACTGTATCGAAATCATAGCTTTATCGCTCAAAGTAAAACAAACCGTCAACATTAACTGAGTGTTGGAAAAATGTATGGCCAGAGTCAGTTCATTCAGGAAATATGGTCGAACCGGCAGAAAAAGGAATCAGTGCGATAGTGCAACTTGCTAAGTCGGTAGAAGGGAAGGTTTTGATGATATGACTGAAGACGTTCAAGAATTACTGGTAGAAAAAAAAAAAAAAAAACTGGCAACGCAGATTTGATGGAAATGGCATCGGAGGTAAACCAAATCAATTCAGGGGATGATAGCGCATATGAAAATTCTGAAGTTCTACATTTTACTCTGAAAAGCATACCAGAAAGCATAAACTTAGCCGAGCAATTAGAACCTTATTTTTTGGATGCAGATCCTTCGACTGAAAGGAGCACAAAGTTCAAAAGGGGGCTTCAAAAATGTTTAGCTCCATACCATGAAATTTACAAAAATCTATCGAGCAAAAGCAAACAAACCAGATTACTGATTTTTTAGAGAGGGCAGAAGATACAAGAAATCTAAATGTAGCAGAAGAAAGTGAAGATATTCTGCAACCGAAAAAACGTTCTCGTTTGATTGTACTTAAATGAACGTACATTATCTGACATATATGTATCACAGTTTGTAAGGCGTTTGTTCAGTTATTACCATTTTTAATAAAAATTAAGTTTCCGATAGTTACAAAAAAAAAAAAAAAAAAAAAATGGTGTATATTTTGTTAGCTTTTGGACGTAATCCCCTTTTTTCTACTGGTTCTTAGTCTTGTATATACAAAGGGTACTAGGAAAGTTTTGCAATATGACGCAACAATGAATCACAGGAAGCTGCTTGTTGCTGCATGTTGAGACATGTTCATACGTGCATAGTAGCCGCCGCGCCAAGTCGATGGGCTCAGTTATTCATTAGTAGTGAGAGTGTAAAGTGCTTGCGATGGCATCGTGGTCACGAAATGAGATAAGGACAGTTTTGCGGTATAATTTCGTGCGTGGTTTAACCATAGACCAGTGCTTAGAAGAAATGACTCTTGCACTAGATGATGATTGTCCACATCGTACAACGATATTCAGGTGGTACAGAGAATTCCAAAGGGGAAATTTCACTCTGGAGGATTCTGAGAGGCCGGGAAGGCCACGAACGTCAGTTACGGAGGAAAATGTTACTGCTGTGAGGAAAATGCTTGACGAAAACAGGCGAGTGACCTACCAACAGATAGAGGATACTTTGGGCCTAAATGCACCAGCAATTCGTTCGATTCTGCAAGATCATTTGCACGTGAAGAAACTTTGTTCTCTCTGGGTGCCGCATCAACTGACTGAAGAGCAGATGACACGACGTGTGACTTGGTGCCGGGAGATGTTAAAAAAGTTTGATAAGGGACAATCTCGGTATGTGAACAACATCGTGACAGGTGACGAGACTTGGCTGTACTATTACGATCTGCCGACCAAGGCTCAAAACAAAGTTTGGGTATTTGATGATGACGACACACCCGTAATTGTCAGAAAATCCCGATCTGTAAAGAAGAAAATGATAGCTGTATTTTTCAAATCGAGTGGAATTGTGGAACGTGTCGTTTTGGACAAGCAGAAGACAGTCACAGCTAAGTGGTATACTGAACAATGCCTGCCTAAAGTCATTGGATCTATGAAGAACCTGCGGCCAAAATCAAGAATGGACACCTGGTACCTCCATCACGATAATGCTAGAGCTCACTGCGCCAAAGCCTGCACCGAATATTTGACCACGACAGGACTGAAACTTCTGGAGCACCCTCCCTACAGTTCCAGACCTTGCTCCCTGCGACTTTGCACTGTTCCCGCATGTGAAAATGAAGCTAAAAGGGAGGCGGTTTTCCAGTGATGAGGACCTTCTACGGGCTTGGGACAACGAGTGTGCTTTACTCCCTAGTGAAACTTGGCAGAACTGGTTTAAAGATTGGTTTCGGAGGATGGAGAGGTGTATTGAATGTAGAGGAAATTACTTTGAAAAAATTAAATAAACAAAGCTGTATTGCAAAACTTTCCTAGTACCCTTTGTACAGTAGTATGAATCAGAGCTGTAATGCTCAATACGTTCTACGTTGATATTAATATTTGTAAAATAATAAGAGGAGTTTACCTCAATATAGTACGTAGAACACATCCGTATGATACTCTCCAGAAATTAAAACGAAAAAAATCGAGAAACTTACATTAGAGTAACAAATAATTAAAAAACAATTAAAAATCAATTTAACGCAATTAAAAATATTAAAATGAATGAATTTTCATTCCTGTGATCACGACATACGGTCGAAAAGCGTTGTCAGCTTCAGGAAGGAAAATCGTTTTGAATAATTTCGTTAGATTATTTTTAATTGTGTTAAATTGATTTTAATTGGTTTTTAATTATTTGTTACTCTAATGTAAGTTTTTCGATTTTTTTCGTTTTAATTTCTGGAGAGTATCAAACGGAAGTGTTCTACGTACTATATGAGGTAAACTCCTCTTATTATTTTACAAATATTAGTCTCGTATAAATAATAAATAAATTTTCTGTTTATACTCCGGGACGACCAAACGGTCAGAGGAGTTCGCAAGATAGATAGAATACAAGAAACAGCACCGTATTCAGTAGTCACGGGCTTGAACCCCGGTCACTCAAGGCACGTGTACTTATGCACCCGCGCGCCTGACCACTAGGCTACGGCGGCATATAACACGGTTTCGCAGTACACGAGATTTTATAGGAACCTAACTACCGTGTTATACGAGGGTTACCTGTTATGTTATTTGGTTTTTAGGAGCATTAGCAACTAAGGCCATATTGCTCCGAGATATGCGGTGGTCATTCCCTGACCTTTCCACATCCTCCGTATTTGGTGGTGACGGGCTCGAACCCCGGTCTAATCAAGAAGCGTGTGCTATGCACTGCTGCTCCTTCTCACATGGCATTTATGTCAGAATACTGCGTATATTTTACTCAACATGAATTGTTGGGGAAGCTTCCATCCTGCAGTGGATTGATAATGGCTGGAAACATTATTCAGTATGTGCAGTATTCTGACCAATTAAAACAAAAAGGTATATATAAGTGTCAGTACGCTTTTGTCAGAGTTCGTGTGAGTGAGACAGAGCAAATAAAAGCCTTTTCAAGATATAAAAGCCTGTTCAGCTATTCAAGATAGTTTTAAGGTTCTGAAAGCAGAGTTGGTTTTTAACGCACATCACCATGAAATAACGCCGACATAGTAAAATAAGACTACTGTGTTTAAAATAAGTTCTAAAATAACCTACTGAATCATAATGAAACTGACTCAGCACTGGAATGATGAGCGGACAAAATTGAATTCGATTGCAAAGTACTGTTCGCAGTTCTGTTAAAGTTAGTTGAACAGCATTTGAAAAAAAAAGAAAGCGGCACTCGGTCCATAAATATGAATATAAAACATATACTGAGGAGTTGTGAAAGATATGTTTAATATTACGAGTTGCGATCATCCTTAGTACTCTGTTTTATGATACACGCAGTCGATACGAATCTCTGAAAGAGCCGAATTGCGATGGTGATAAAAGTAGATTATTATTATATACACCAGCATTACATCAAGGTTTGATTTTTTTTTTTGCTACAAAAGCAAGAAGGCCAATAGAAATTGCATCCTTCCCTTGCATCACGCTCTCGATCTTCCATGGTTGAAAATCAGAAAACAGAATTTCTCTTAAATTTTTACTAATCTATCGCATGTGCAATAAGATATGATATGGCAAAAAATCGTAGTATTTAAACGGCTGATCTCAATCTAACTCTTAATGCATATCTTGTAAATCATAAATGGAGAGAATACAAATCTAAAGGATTTCTAAATTTACATCTTCCTCAAAAGATCTTAAGTCTTCTTTTGAATAAAACGTCAAAAAAAGAGAGAGAGAGAGAGAGAGAGAGAGAGAGAGAGAGAGAGAGAGAGAGAGAGAGAGAGAGAGAGAGAGAGAGAGAGAATGGAATAAAACATCATGTTTCTTTTTTTATTCTGTTATTTTAGTAGATGCGGAAAAAAGTTAGCATCATTTAATCATTCTAATAATCTGTACAAGGCAGTTTGTTTTTAGGAGCATTAGCAACTAAGGCCATATTGCTCCGGGTATATGCGGTGGTCATTCCCTGACCTTTCCGCATCCTCCGTATTTGGTGGTCACGGGCCCGAACTCCGGTTTAATCAAAAAGCGTGTGCTACACACTGCTGCTCCTGCCCACCTGGCTACGGAGGCGCCTCTGTACAAGGCATTCAAGCACCTATTCAAATATCATTAAATAACAATACACCAAATGAACATTGCACAAAAACAATATTATACTGAGATCATTTTAAATAAAAATTGAAGCTGTAACACGAAAATTGTTTTAAGAATAAGATGCACGCTTTATTTACGTAGTTTTTCTAATAACACAGCCACAACTCAACAACATCAGTTATAGGCCAGTATTTTTTTGAGTAATGGACTTAGTAAGAAATTGGCGGAACACCAAATTTATAGAATCTTTATTTTATTCATTCATTTATCTTACAAAAAACGCTTTGTCTTCGTGACTAGTAACGAAATAATTCAAATAAATTACCAGTACATATAGAGAATCTGGTTTCAGTATGTGCTAAGTTTTACTGATTCACTTCATTTTGCGGAACAACGGCTGATATGAATAAAATAAAACAAAATAAAAATTGGTGTAGGGGTTACAACAGCTATGGAAATAGTGGGATGGAATCTACGGCGTTTCCCCACATTTCCACCACTAGTTGTGACACTAACTCCTACATAGCAACTTCTCAAATTTGCGACAATATAAAAACATTATAGTACAAAAAAATGCAAATAAAATTATAAGATACGTTGGACGTGTAATTAACTTATATGCATTACGCATAACTAACATGACAAATATTGCAAGTGCGAATTAGCTATAGTTCTTATTAAGACTAATTGAGAATACCAACTGAAAAGAAATCCAAGATATCCTGGAAATTTAAATTAATTTAAAGTTATTTTAAAGAAAACCAATGTTAGAATGTTAAAAGCTTTTAATATTTTTAAAAGTAATCAACCAATCCATTTGTCACATTCCACATCATGTAATGTCCTTTACACCATCATATCATCGTCCAACAATAATCAGAGTGGAATGCAGACTAGCGTTATTTTACAACGACCAGCTTCCTTTTTCTCACAACTGAAAGCATGCTCGGTGAACTCGTAACCAAAGGATCCCAATTTGTTCACGGTAATCCTTATTCACTGTCTTACCTATTGGAACATATTCCTTGTTATCAAAGAAAGTTGGCAACATCATCGGTTTTTCATTTTTTAAAAAGAAATTTTTTCTGCCTCAGAGAGCACGTTAATCGCCATTCTATGGTTGTTAGTGTACATATTTAGAACAACACAGCTCGTCACCAATTACGATCGAATCGAGAATGGAGTGATCAATTAACAACATCTTGAATAAGCTCTTCACATGCTTCGAGTCTGAGAAGCTCTTATTCATCAGTCAAACACGCGGAACGAAGCAAGCGCCGATATTCTGTTTGCTCAAATCTTCGGTCAGAATTGAACGAATTCTTTCTTTGTTAAAGTGAAGCTGATCTTTCAACTTCTGAAGTGACATTCGACGATGAGACAAAATGTGTGAACTTGGTTAACATTTTGAGTTCATTCGAAGAGCTGCTTCCAGAGTGCTCGTTATCTACCAAAATCTCACGGCCATCCCAAAATCTGACAACGCAGTGAAAAAAGGAAGCGAGATGGGGGCATCGTTACCGTAAAAGTATTATTACTGTTGTTAAAATCTGTTTATCGAGTAGAAATTGGTGAAACCCCTGGACGGTCATTAGCTAGCAGGATGGCTACAAGGAAGATGATATACATATATTGGATTACACAGTCAAGTATACACTGACAGTTTTTTAAATTCTTACTTTACTAATAAGTAAGCAAAATGCAGGTGACCCCCGCTTAACGCTGATAATTCGTTCCGGAAAAACAGAGCGCTAAGTGAATCCGCGTTAAGCGAGCGCCGCATGCCCATAAGGTAACATATGTATTTGTAAGTTGCGGTCGGTGCCATAGGATAATTCCTAATCAATAATAAACGGTAGTGAAAAGATGCACAAATGTCGGTCAAAATATTTAATATTCAAATATTTGTACATATAAAATATTCTGCATTACATACGTATATAATTATGTGGTAACTACTTATGTATCAAAATTAAACTTAAAATTCCAATTAAAATCATGAATTTAATTGATCTAAATTGATTTTAATTGATTTAATTTAATTGATGAATTTAATCATGAAAAATGTGTCGATTTTGGGTTGGCCCTCTTCTAAATAAACTAAAAGGGGTCTTAATTTTAAATCCCCCGCAGCGTTACCACGCAACAATAAAGTCACTCGATCCTTCGCCGCTTTGAAAACCTGGCATGTTTTTTTTCTTCTTCTTTCAATATGAAACTTCTTTTAGACATTCGTTTCCACAAAAGTCCTATTTCATCCATGTTATAAACTTGTTGAGAAGTATAACACACAATACCCCTCTTCAATAATTTTAACAAGTTCTTTGTTGAAAGTTTCGGTTCCTTGATCTGCACTTTCGGCTTCTCCCTAGGTTTTAAATCTATTCAACCAGCCCTTACCAGTTTTAAATGGTTCCACATTTTTTTTTTTTTTTTTTTTTTATATGAGTTTTCTTCAGATCATCATATTGGCTAATAATCTCTCTCTCTTTTATAATATTTAACTTAACTGAATTCTGCATTGGATATTATCTTCAATAAAATTAGTTAGTCTCTCAATCCTAATAGTCGGCCTAGCCCTAGTTGCGTGCAGTGGAACAGCTATCTTTCCCGCTGCTAAAATTAATTCTTTATTTTTTTATAATTGTTCTTACAGTTAAACTTGCAAGTCCTAAATTATGGCACACATCCGCTTGTCGTTGACCGGAATCGATTCGCTTCAAAACGTCTAATTTAATTTTCAAATTCAGTCTTTTTTCTTACATTTATAGTCTTCGTACTGCGTCCAGACGTTGTTGCTTTTTCATTCTTATCGGCCATTATTAACTCTTCGAAAATGTAACTGCGTTGGTTGCATTAATTATGATACAATGTTCGAGTAAACTGTCCGTTACGCACGATGTCTAATACTGTACTGAGTGATGATTAGTCTTTGGATAAATGCATATAACGTAAATATTACAAGCAATAAACTTGATCATTTTTTAAAATGTTGATCTCGGAACTACGTAACAAGTAGAGTGCAGTAAATTAGCGAGCGAGAAAATTTCACCGAGCGTGGGAAACGTTTTAATGCTGTTTTGCTATTCATTTTCAAGCTATCGACTCCATCAAATGAAACGATTTCGTTAAATATGCCAAAAATGCAATCTGTAAAAGAGCGTTATAGTCAGATACGGGTTATAAGAACAGCGCTATAGCGAATCAGCGTAAAGCGAACCGCGTTACGGGGACCTGCTGTACTATTATACTTATTTTATCAAATCATCGATCTCAATCGTACTTACCCTAGTGAGTAGCACAGTTGGTAGAACCGCCGTCCTTCCCACACCAAGTGGAAAAACCTGAGTTCGAGTCTCATCGATGGACGAGAGGAATTTTTATGGGCCTTTTTTAACAACGTGGCTGAGTTAGTTTGTCTCAGGTGAGGTAGCGTGGTTTTTTCTCCTGGAAACTTGGGTTTTTCTTCCAGCAAACAGAAAATCGACCACTAAATTGTAATAATATTGCAATTATTACGCAATATTATTATAAACGCAATTTAGACAATATATACGGAGCAATAAGGCCTTAGTCGCTGATGCTCCTAAAACCTGATTACAACAACCAACGTCGTACTTTTTCCTCCCAATTTGTATCAAAATTTAATATTCGCTCTTTGTTCCATCACAACAAAATGCCTACGTCCTGAAAAACACGAGTTGTAGCGCGACTGCGTGATAACGACTTAAAATATGCAATGGCGTTGTAGAAGGAAGCAGTCATGTAGATCCGCTGGCAGGGCGCGTTGCTCCACAGTTCTAATTGCCTTGACATGGAATCAAAGTTTTTGAAGTGAAACTTCTTTAGGTACACTCCAGGCAGTTTTCAGATGGGAGTAACTTGCGTTCGTGGATTGACAAAAAACGCAACGAAAATGCGACCGTTGCCATAAGTAAACGCATTACAGGCACTCTGAACAGCCAACTACCTACCGTACGAGGACAAAATTCCCCTGTTATCGTGCGATCACCGAAGTTAAACAGTGTTAGGCCCCCGTTCTTACCAATAGGTAAGACAGTAATTGGGAGGGTGACTACCTGGGAATACCAGGTGTAGTTGCCTTCCTTTCTTTTTTTATTTTGTTAACCTGTTGGAAATATTCTTCCGATTTTCACGTATCATTTACTTTTATAGCCTGTGGATAATAGTCCTCCTATATGCACTTATTAGACTCGCCGTTAATAGAATTAAAATTCAATTCGTAAATGTGATCACAATGACCGGCGCTTACTACATATCGTATAGTGAACGGTATTTTGTTATGGAGTGTCCATCGTAAAGTGATTTTATCGTACAGTGAACCAATCGTAAAGCGGGGGTACACTGCAGTGAGCGTTGTAAAGCACACGTACACGTGCAATTCGTCCGTGGATTGACAAAAACGCCAAGAAAATGCGACACGAAATGATTCATCCCCCTCCCCACCATAGTAGCACTCCGTACTAAGCACGAGCGACGCATGACCCAATCAGCACCCCTACTGAATGCGTCATGCTATTTCTTTCGTCATTCTCCACCGTATTTATTAAAAAGGGGGGGGAATTATAATTCAACGTGTCAAAGACAAATAGTGAGTGTTGTAAGGCGTATAGAGCACGTATATGTGCAATGAGACCACAGAAACCACCTCCACTGAGTACAAGGAGAAATCTAAGCTATTTTGACAGCGGAAGAAATTAAGAGAAGGTCCATCCACATCTTCAGAGACTTACATCTCCCCAGAAATGTTAGAAATGAATTTGGAAAGAGTCATGGAAGTTGATACTGCAAATGAAAACGATGAAGAGTCCTCGAAGCCCAGTCGTAAACGAAAAAGTCGAAACCGACTGCCAGAAGTACTCCATCAAAATCAAATCGTTCAACACATAGTGGGCGTAAGCAGGAGGATTTTAAGAAACACCGAAGTATCCACGCACAGTTTAAACGTACATTCCTGGATAATAATTTCGGTTCAGTCTGTTCCGTGTGTGAGATTGGCTTTGGTTCAAGAACGCTGTGAAGGTTGTAGCAGCTCAAGATCTTCTTCGAACAGCATTTACATATAAGAATATAAGTCAAATGTCGGCCTGTAACAGCTGTCGTGGCTCCATCAAGAACAAAGTGATTCCGGCTCTGTCGAAATCAAATGGTTTTAAATATCATCCGATGCCACAGCACTTGCCGAAACTAGATTTGGTAACGGAACGTCTCATATCTCCGAGGCTCCCATTCATGTAGATTCGTGGCCTGCGGCATTCATACGGTCAATACGGAATCCTCGGTCAAGTGATAAATGTTCGTCTAAAGAAGTTGCATTTAACTTCCACTATGCATGCTCGGCACACACAATTTGTTTATATCGAAAGCACCGAATAAAATAATTTAGGAAATAATGAATGAAAATCCGTTTATTCACCATCACTGATGCCCACCCCCACGTTACCCAATCTGCAAGGAGTGTGTTGCGTATATAAAAAATTTCTGATCATTTTGATTTAACTTACAGAAAAATATACCTTTTTTTCATACATTTTCACATTTAACATAAAAATATACAATCTTGGTTCACAGACACACTTAACAACATGCGAGTTCTTTTTTGAGTGGTTATTTACAGTTATGAGGATCGCATTAAGCAGATAAAATATAAGTTATTTTTGTCTGTCCTAATTTGTTCCCAATTTTAACCTACGAACGTCAGCAACAGCGAACCACTGGTATGGTTAAAAAAATAATAATAATAATAATAATGGATTATGGAGCTGGGACACTGCTATATGCAGAAAGTACCTAACGACATATAATTGCTAGATAAGTTAGTAGTCGTGAAGGGCAATGTGCTAACGTTACGGTACTAGTAACGCTAATTACGGAGAACAAAGGGCGAACGGAACAGAAATCGCTATCACGGTGAACAAAGAAGGGAGCTAAGATAAAGGAGAAGTAATAAGCAATAATAAGTACTGTATAGTACTTAGTGCTGTTCGTCCTGTGACCTCAGCGCCTTTTTCGAGGGCCAGCCACCGAAATCAAAGGAGGAAACGGCAATAAGTGGGTATAGCCTCTGTTTCTGATATGAAATACACGTCGCACGTGGTATACGTGAAAAGTAGGTAAAGTTAGAATATATATATATTTTTTTATTTTATTTTAATTATGGGGCGCGCGTATATTTCATGGCTGACCCGAAAGAGACTGGAAGTAAAGATAACAAGAATAAAAAGAATATTCTTGTTATCTTTACTTCCAGCCTCTATTGGGTCAGCCATGAAATATACGCGCGCCCCATGATTAAAATTAAAAATATTATTTTAACTTTATCTACTTTTCACGTATACCACGTGCGAAGTGTATTTCATGCTATCCCACTTATTGCCGTTTCCTCCTTTTATTTGGGCGACTAGCCCTCGAAAAAGGCGCTGAGGTCACAAGACGAACAGCACTAAGTTATTCTTATCATTGCTTATTACTTCTCTTTTATCTTAGCTCCCTTCTTTGTTCACCGTGATAGCAATTTCTGTTTCGTTCGCCCTTTGTTCTCCGTAATTAGCGTTACTAGTACCATAATGTTAGCACATTTCCCTTCACGACTACTAACTTATATATATATATATATTTATATTTATACTTAACTTATACATTATTATTTTTAAATTGTGGTACTGTACTACTTGGGAGTGTCAGGTTTTAGTGACCCCCAACCAAGTACAGTACCACAATTTTAAAATACTGTAATAATGTATAAGTTAAGTCAGTGGCGGATTTAGCACTTGAGAGGCCTCAGGCACAATTAAATTTTGAGCCCCCCCCCCTCTAAATATTTTCGGTACCAATACAGTGTGCATTCTACGAGCACGTTTTTATTATAGCACGCGCTGTAGATTTGGTGTTGCGGTTTTAATCATTTTGGTTGCGCAATTATTTCATACATACAGTATTTTATTAATTGGGAATTAAAAAATTAATTCCCAATTATCACTTGCTATAAATGTCACGCCTCGTCAAACAATTCAGTTTTGATAAATACATAAACAATACATAAGATATTAATAATAAATAAATTTTCTGTTTATACTCCGGGACGACCAAACGGTCAGAGGAGTTCACAAATAGACAGAATACAAGAAACAGCACCGTATTCAGTAGTCACGGGCTTGAACCCCGGTCACTCAAGGCGCGTGTACTTATGCACCCGCGCGCCTGACCACTAGGCTACGGCGGCCTCAAAACAAGAATACTCCTAAACTAAAACACCAACCACACCAAACTCTAGTAATTTGTAACAGGTTCGTGAGTAAAATGTTAGTTCCGAAAGCTATTAAAAAAAGACGATGCTCCGTTACATGTGAGCCAGCGCAGTAGTGATTTCAGAGGCTTTAAAAGACTACTGCGCTTGCTTATTGGTTCCCAATTAGTTGCGAATAGTTTTGAATTGCCTCCACGAACAAATCTAATATCGTTTCTTGAGCAATATCGTCACAGGGTTCTTCACTCGTGGAATTACCTCCACTAGGAAAAAACTGAAAGTGTTTAATTTAAGCATTAATGATAATATGTATTCTACTTCAGATTCACTTAGTTCGCATAGAATTTCATATAATATGTAGGGATATTCGCATAAGAGTTCACTAACTTCTCATCTTAAATTATAGTTTTATTCAGTAACGGTAATAAAGACGAGTGTAAAAATTTAAAATGAAACAATTTTTTTTGAGACCTGAAATTTGAGGCCCCCTCGATTTAAGAGGCCCCAGGCGCGCGCCTCGTGCGCCTGTGCGGAAATCCGCCACTGAGTTAAGTACGTATACAACCGATGCACGTGTAATGTCTAATTGTCCACAGACAATAGCATTAACGTTGGAAACAATATTTATTTAAACGTAAATGTCATTTGACATAATTCCAATATATATATATATATATATACCCATAAAAATTCCTCGTATCTTTGACGGAATTCGAAATCAGCTATTTTCCACCCGATGTGTGAAGGATGCCATATTCGTTTGATTCTTTTGTTTAGATCGTCGATGGATCAATATACTGGATGAATTGACTGTGGTCCGTTTTACAAAAATCTGTCGTGAATAACACCCAATGAGTCTCATTTAATTTAATTACTGTACTGTTTATGCAGAATAATAATCAGTTTTCACGTGGTAGTTATTTCCACAGTTAGGTAATGCACGCATTACGTTACACTTTAGGCACGTTCAATTATTAAATAACTTCCTTCACTGTGTATAAAATTCTATACTGTATGATTAACGAGGCCTGTGCGCTCTGGATTCATTATTAATATCGAATCACTGTGGACACAGAGCGAAATGGAGACGTCTCCGTTTCGCTCTGTGTCCACAGTGATTCGATATTAATTCTATACTGTACTCAAGAAGTAGTAGTAGTGGCATATGATGCAAGAAAGCAGTGTATGAGCTTATGCAACATTAGCCAAAAAAAAAAAAAAAATTCACACAACCATTCCCTCTAAATGTTTGTCCAGTTCCTCCTTAAATTTATTTAACCTATCAACTTCCACAACCACAGATGGAAGTTTTTTTCAGCAATTAACCACCCGCTAGCTAAAGGCAAATTTCCGCACATCTATTCTACATGTCTTTCCTTAATTTGAATTTATGCCCCCTTAGGTTCGTAATCTGAACAAGTGGAAGAATCCGATCAGAATTCAGCGTGCTCAACCCATTCAAGGCCTTATACACCTCAATCAGATCACCGCGCAGGTGACTTGTCTCTAGCCATTGCAATTTGCAGAACTTAAGCCTCTCCTGGTAAGAGGATCCCTTCATTCCCCTCACCAATCTTGTTGCCCTTCTCTGTACACGCTCAAGCAAATCTACATCCTTCCTAAAATGAGGCCTCCAGACCTGTACGCAGTACTCAAGGCGTGGCCTGACCACTGCCTTATACAGAGGGACAATCACCTTTTCCCTGCTAGCAAAATTCCTATATATCATTGACAAAACCCCATGACCTGCCGTGGCAGCATTGCTCAGAAAACTTCATATCTGACTACACAATTACTCCCAGGTCTTTTTCATTTTCTACTACCTTAAGTGTAGTACCACACGGTTGGTACGTTTCTCTGGATTTACTTCTACCCATATGTAGTACTTTGCATTTTTCAAGGTTAAACTTCAGTTGCCACTTCTCAGCCCATCTGCCCAAATTTACTAGATCTTGTTGCAGTAGTACACTGCCATTGCTGTCATTAATAACCTTGCCAACCATTGTATCATCTGAAAACTTTGACACTAAGCCAGATATACCTTCATCAATATCATTGATAAATATACTATACAAAACAACAGTGGATCCAACACCTAACCCTGTGGGACTCCACTAATAACATTAGTCCACGAAGAGCAGCACTAATTGATTACTACCTTTTGTCTTCTCCCACTCAACCATCCTTTTATCCATTGTAGCAATTTACCCTTAATACCATTCTGCTCCAATTTGTACAGTAGTCTTCCATGCGCAACAGTGTCAAAAGCTTTCCTGAAAACCAAGTATATGATATCAAAATTATTTTTTGCATCCAGTTCCTTTGTAACCACATCATAATAACCAATCAAATTTGTCAGACAAGACTTTCCCTTAATAAACCCATGCTGTCTTTGAATTATTGCTGCAGTCTTGTCTAGGTGATCCTGCAATGCGCCTTTAACCAGTGACTCCATTATTTTACCCGGAACAGAAGTTAAACTAACTGGTCTGTAATTACTCGTGTCATCCTTCGATCCCCCTTTGTGAATTGGGGATACATCTCCACATCTGCAGTCCGTGGGGACCTCCCCCGAGTCCAAGGATGCTCTCATAATTATGGCTAAGGGTTTGCTTACTTCCTTTGCCGCCTCCTTTAATATAACTGGATAGATCCCATCCACCCCATGTGTCCTTCTTATGTTTAACTTCAACAATTTCTCCTCCACTTTGCTCTCAGTTATTACAAAATACCGTACGATGTTCACGTGAAAGGTAACCGTGAAGTAAAAAAATTGCGTATGCTTTCTTTTTTTTTAGGTGTTTGTATTAGGGGTGCACAGGACAAATTATAAGAATCTATCAACTATCAAGAAGAAAATTGGTACAAAGATCCCTATGTATATTTTAAATGTCATTAAATCTTGAAAAGGATCGGAGCTGTTCCATTAAAGTTTTTTTAGGAGGAGAAGGGTACCTGGAACCTAAATAAGCTGAACTGGGACTTAACCTTCACAGAGGTCGACAGAACATAAGCTAAAATTTTGATATCGATCTGACATTTCCTTCTCCAGTAATACCCGATTATCTGAAACATAGTTTCATTTTTAAAAATTGATGATTCGAAATATATACACTTGGTCGTCGACTTACGACCGGCCGCACTTACGACCACAGAAAAAAAAATAATAATAAAGGAAGTCACTACTGAGGACACCCATAACCCAGGTGAGGAGGCACATCGATGATGGGAGGCCTGAGGACAGCACCAGGCACATACACTCAGTCGCTTTCAAGCATCTGTTGCGTGTGGTGTATTAATTAAAATTCTACTGAAATACGCATAAAATGTTTAGTAAAAGGAAAATGCCATCATCTACATATACGCCAGCTAAGAAGTCAAGAAAAACTATTGATTTAGAGCGTAAAATGAAAATTATCCAGCAGTATGAAGGCGAAAAGAAAGTGAATACGATAGCACGTGACTTGAAGTTATCACATTCCACAGTATCGACGATATTTAAGGACAAAGAAAGAATTCGGGACGCTGTGAAAGGTTCTACACCTATTAAGTCTATAATTTTAACCAAACAACGACAGGAACCCATCCATGAAATGGAGAAATTGTTGTTTGTGTGGATGGAAGATTTAATACAAAAAAATACACCCATGAGTCTTTCACACGGTGCAAGCAAAGGCTAGAAGTTTGTTTCAGAGTTTAAAATCACGCGCCGGAGACGATTAACAGAAGATTTTCAGGCTAGTACTGGGTGGTTTAAGCGTTTTAAAAAAAAGATTTGCTTTGCATAATGTCTCTTATAAATAAACAACTCCTACCTCAACCCAGGAACATGACCCTGACGATGCACAACCCAGCACAAGCAAAGATTAAAAATTGATTTTGTAAATTTCATTTGTATTAATTTTTACATTAATTTTAGATTGTATTTTTGCGTTTACAGTACATTATGTACAGTATTATTTTTCACATTATGTACAATATAATTATAGATTGTAGTTTTGTTGTTTTATAAACAGTATGAATAATAAACCAATTAAAATGTAGAGAACGTTTGAATTTAACCTCAGAGAGAGAGATAGCCTAGGCGTAGAAACGAAGGTATGTACAGTATCGCTAAGTAAAAGATGAAAACATTACTGTATTTAAAATGAAAAATAAAAGATTATAAAAATAAATTATAAAGATGATAAAAAGATTAGAAAGGTTAAAAAATACTGTTAATAAATATATGGCCGACATACGACCAGATCGACTTACGACCTGTCAGTCAGAACAGAAGTCGGTCGTAAGTCGACGACCAACTGTATATATAAAAGTAGGATTTCTATTTAGCTCTACAAAAGAGCCAAATAAGGTATAAGGTTTACAAGAAAAAAAAATTTTTTTTTCCTTTGTAAGTCCCGTTATTAAGTGTGGATGGATATTTGACATTAACTGGTTCTTTTATCGCATTTACAAACGCGTCTAAAAAGGAGGCATTAAAATCTCACTAAAATTATTTCACTCGCAGGAAAGTTAAACTGAAGAAATAAGATTAAAGCATATTGAAGTCTAAAAGATCCAAGTGATTTCTGAAAATGGGGAAACAATAAAGACAGCAAAATTAATGTAACAAAATTGGGTAAAAGATATTTTCAGTCAAGAAAATATCTTGACTGTCAAAAAAAAAATCTTTAAAAATAGGAATTGTCAAGTAAGTAATTAGGGCTAATGAATTAAAGTTGATTCTGAACGTTGACTCTGTTAGAAAATTAAGTGGGGGCCTAAATATGGATCAGGCTTCACCACACAAAAATAATGGGAAATTAACCTTCAGAAACGATAAAGACGAGAATGCCAAAAAAAAACTCCCTTCAATTACAGGTTTTCCTGTGAATTATGAGAAAACTGATAAGCGTGCTTAAGCACACAGAGCATTTGCTATTGTGGAGAGGGGGGGGGGGGGGTTGAAAGACTAAGAACGCAATTTCCTACTCTTGCAATGCATGCAAAAAGGATGTTTAAATAAACATTTCAGTGATCTGTGTGAAACTTCTTCCTGCCTATTTCGCATTGAAACATTAAACAAGGAAAACCAAAACAAAATTGAGGTTTTCTCATGGGTAAATATCAATGATCACGATCTAGTTCAGCCTTCCAGCTAAGTGTGCACATAGTTGGAAGGCAATGCTATAAAAGCAATTCTGGATGGTTGTTTTTAGGCCTTTTAACATTTGACAGTCCTAACAGGGAAATGTTTTCTAAATGTAGCAAATTGTGTTATCACATGTAGTGCAGACTTCGAGATCTAGGCCTTATCCACCGTTCACAGAACACGCTATTCGGATACTATCAAACTTGGACAGTTTGTGTTTGTTTGTTATTTGGTTTTTAGGAGCATTAGCAACTAAGGCCATATTGCTCCGGGATATGCGGTGGTAATTTCCTGACCTTTCCGCATCCTCCGTATTTGGTGGTGACGGGCTCGAACCCCGGTCTAATCAAAAAGCTTGTGCTACTCACTGCTGCTCCTTCCCACCTGGCTACGGAGGCGCAAGTTGGACAGTGTAATCTGTTGACGCAACGTGCTACTGAAAGATGCAGGTTGATTCAAGATCTCTCTTTGCACTTAAATGTCTTCATAACTTATCCACTCTACTGTCATGACCATGAACCCGAACAACTCATTCTCTTGTTTGCGATATATCTGATATTTCTCGCAAAATTTCAAACCTGTTCCTGCATTGCCTACATCACGTACACATTACGGGGGAGGGGTACAAACACTTTGTTCCCGGTAACAGTACAGCGGTTTTCCCAATTTTAACCAGTTTGGAGATATCTGGGTTCGAAACCTGTTGGACACTGAGGAATTCTTACAATCGGGAATGTAGTTACTGTTTTCAGGCGGAAGTAGTAAGAAGTTCAGAGGGAATAAATTCAAATTGAGGAATGACAGTAGTAGCCCTTCTAGTCGGTCGGCTGTGTATAAGGGGTGAAAGCAAACACTTGCTACTTTAATAAATGGATTTAATAATAATAACAATAATTGTAAGATAGATGTGCGGAAGTTTGCTTTTAGCTAACGGGTGGTTGAATGCTGGAACAAACTTCCATCTGTCGTTGTAGAAGTTGATAGCTTAAATGGCTTCAAGGCAGAACTAGACAAACATTTGGAGCGAGTGGATGGGTGAAATTAGAAGATTTTTTTTTGGCTGATGCTATATAAGCTTGCTTTCTTGCATCATGTGCCTTTGCTAATGCTAAAGGCTTTCACGACATGCAAATCGGCCCGCGAACACATAAAACAGACATAATACATTCAGCGCAATACAGCCTCTCGCCGGTGCGCTATATAAATATTGTAACAACAGCCTTTAGGTAGGGTAGCGTATATATCAAAAAAAAAAAAAAATTAAGCCTATTTTCCTAAAAAAACTTAGAGGGGAGGAAATCTTCATTCTTAAAAAAATGATAATGGACGATGTCCTGAATGTGCCGAAAAAACAAGCAACTGTTTTCGGATTTCACTGAACCTGTCTTGGTTTTTTTTTTTTTTTTTTTGACACAAGGCAATTTTGGTAACTTCCACAGGTGCGACGGACGTAAGCAACCATCGACGGATTCTCAGACGGGTTTGGAAACGTTTCATCCACCGATACACAAAAGCTCCACTTAAAGACGCATTACCAAATGTAGTTCTTAACGTTTGTATTATTTCAGCTCCGCTTTTCCATCAAGTTTTGTTGGAAATATGAATCAAGTGTTGTTCTATCAAAACTTGATGCATATGTTGTTCCGCTTTCGTATCCATTACGGTTGCTACAGAAGCCTAAAAGACATCTGAACTTCAACAGTGCTGCTCCGTTTGGTGAAGTGGAAAGCCGCTCGAACCAGCATGTTTGTTTGTTATTTGGTTTTTAGGAGCATTAGCAACTAAGACCATATTGCTCCGGGAATATACGGTGGTCATTCCTTGAACTTTCCGCATTCTCCGTATTTGGTGGTGACGGGCTCGTCGAACCAGCAATGTGGCGAACCCTGCCCTACGCTTATTCGTCTTGACCTCTATTTACACCGCTTCTTTTGTAATAAATAAAGTTTTAGAACTTTTTTTATCCATCCCCCCCCCTCCTCGTATACACAAAATGCTTTACTGCCTAAAAAAAAATACATACATACGCACACAATGTACGAATTTTAAAGAACGACCAAGATGCAATGCGCCGTCTTTCTTAATTTTGAAACACGGTCCAAATGCTACTACACTGACCATTCGGCTACGTCGGGTCTTATCTACAATTATGGGGCCGCATAAAAAATAAAGAAATAATAAAATCTCCCTGGAGAAAATTACTGAAATGATTTTAAGCACAGTTCGTCTGACAACTGAAATAAGAAATGCATTTGTGAAACATCTATGAAAATTTGTGCTTTGGAATGCATCGAAATGTCTTCTTACTGAACAATGCATTTTCCACTCAGTGTGCGATCACTGTCCCCTTTCTTTGAATAACCCTTCAAAAACGTTTTCTAAATATGACTCAGAGTGACAAAGTTTCTTATATATATAAAAAAAAAAACATAAAAACTTTGCAAACAGTCAAAGTTCACTTAAATCTTCTTGACTTAGCAGTCCCCGTCTGGAACTTTTCACCTCGCACTGCTGTCTAAGCCCCAGCCAACGGAGCTGATCTTGAATGCCTAATGCAGCAAGCATGAATAATGGAGTGTCATCAGCTGGAAGAGAGAGGAAGTTTCACAGCAGCCGTACACTCCATTACAGCTTCATCCTAAGACCAAACAGCACTTTGCTTCTCTATATTTAGACCCTGTCGCCGTCGTTTTGGTAGATAATTTTTACGGCCTTCTTGTTGCAGCTGCATAACAGACAACTTTTATTTCTTTGTCTTAAGTCGTTTCGATCTTCATAGAACATCTCTTTCTCTCTGTCGAATGAATGCAACTGTCTTTGCTGTAAAAGAAAAAAAAAAAAAAAACGGGAGTGTGGGAAAGCACGGTCACTCATTCTGATTGCATGAGAAATTTTCATCATCTCTGAGCTCTCGAAGGCATACATTAAGATGACGGCTATCACAAGGAGAAGCAAAACCATGGCCCACAACAACTATACTGGATCGGTAATTTAGTCTACCAAGAATCTATTTTTATCACTTCATAATAAAAAGCTTGTAGTCTCTTTATTACTACGTAAATAACGTCTACATTTATCAGATGGAAACGAGAAACCCTATACCGAAAAAAAGGGGAAACTTCGGAAAGCGAATAGATCTCAAAATCCCAAAAATTCTCATAGAAACCAATTAAAAAAACTGCAATATTTTGCAGCATCTTTCCAATGGTAACGTCGGTGTTCGTTAACTGAACGTTAAAATTAACTTGTTATAATTATATATTATAGTTAGGAAGAACTGGGTACTCCCGAACTTGATTGAAATCTAATGTTTGATAAATAGATGACAGTACAATCCTACCTCACTGCAATCTATTATCATCACTTCATTGTCTCTAGGATTCCATTTACAAAACTCAGAAGACAGTTCGTTTAACCGTCTAGTTGTGACAATATTATTTTAGTTTTTTCAAACCCACTTACACACAAGCAAAACTTAACAGCTCAGTCACATCAGGTTAAGTGAAATTACTTATAGCGTGCACAACGCATTTTTAGAAAATTTCACTATCTGTAATTTCATGTTAACAGCATTAATAATTCCCACCTTTCACTACTTTATTTTAACATTATTAGAACAGTTGAGTCAGACTGATCGAAATAGGGCAGCCCTGAGCAAAAAGGAAAACTTTGAACGCATTACTATTAATTACAGATTTTTCATCTACATTGCAGGCAGAAAAACCAGAATGCCCAAATTCATGAAAAAGTCAACCAAGGGTGCCTGGAATAAAGAATCCACGAAAAATGCATTATATAATTCCAGCTCTAAGTTTAACTTAGGTTTATCAACATCATGTAAATAACCAATGGCCACAAACTCTACAGAAAATAATGACAAGCCTAAGATGTGCTGAAGAAATACTTACAAGAATTTATCACTACTATTTGATGCTAGCAACAAAAAGAGCAAAACTAGGCAAAGAAAAGCGCTTTTGAACTTTTCTTTGCCTAGACAGCCAGTCAAATCCTGACCTCCAGTCTTTAAAGAAATCACCATGAAAAAGTAGCAACACAATACATCTAATTCTAGCTTAAAGAAAACGGTACGGAATTTGAAAAATCCGTGGATCTTTAAAGCTAATTTACATCTAATGAAGCTGAAGAAACCTTCGTCATTATAGGTAAACAAGCACGGGAGGGTCCAGTCCTCCTCTAAATCCCAGGAGTTGCATGCAGCAAATGAAAAGACACATCATTTGTAGAGAAATATTTGCAGAAGACATTCTTTATATGGTGGGCATATAAAGAATGTGTGTTGAACCAAACGATCTCTATTACCACAGCAATTATTGTATTCCCAAAAAGAAAGATCTAAGATAACTACATTTACAGTGCCCAAGGTTACCCTATATATTTTACTAATCAAGATGTTGTTGTTTGGTTTTTAGGAGCAATTAGCAACTAAGGCCATATTGCTCTGGGGATATGCGATGGTCATTCCCTGACCTTAGCTGTGCTACGCACTGCTGCTCCTGCCCACCTGGCTACGGAGGCGCCAAGATGTTGTTGTTTTTTTTTTTTTTTTTTGGTTTTTAGGAGCATTAGCAACTAAGGCCATATTGCTCGGGGAATATGCGGTAGTCATTCCCTGACCTTTCCGAATCCTCCGTATTTGGTGGTGACGGGCTCGAACCCCGGTCTAATCAAGACGCATGTGCTACGCACTGCTGCTCCTTCCCACCTGGCTATGGAGGCACTAAACAAGAAAAATTTTACTATTGGTATTTTAAAACTCGATATCTATTTTTGTTTATTTTCTATTTCACTTTGTTATACTGCACATACCCGCTATTATACTTCTTTAATAAACATTTTTCAAGGACTAACATTAGCATTTGCTTGTGGAGGCTACAGTTTTCCCCTAGGTTTTAGATAAATTAACAAAAAAAAAAAAAAAAAAAAAAAACACTTACATATATTACACTATGCACAATATCAATGACATTTATCAGTATCAGAAAAAGAGGTTATGATGCATCAAGTATGGTAGCAGTTGCAGTAAAAACTGCTACATAATTATATGAATGGGGTTTCAAAAAGTTTTAAAAATCTTCTTTGTGTCTGTTTTTTTTTTTTATTCAAAGTATTTTTACACTATTTTATGACATCTATACGATGGTAAATAAAAATAGCAGATCATTTGGAATTATTGCAGGGAAAAGAATGCAGATACTTAAAAACTAGAATGTCAAAACAAAACTACAATGTGTATACACTAAGTGATCACTGAATTATGACCTATGCCGCATGGCTCGCAGTATAAAAACCCAACCAGCTTCGTACACTAGAGCAGTGGTATATAGAATCTGGTCATGCAAGTCAAAGTGATAAAGTAGCAGTTATGGAACGTAGTAAAGATATCACAGAGTTCCAAAAGAGTTCCAATTGTGGGAGCGCGCACATTGGGCATTTCCATATCGGAAACTACATGCATTTTCCGTTACTCACCGCCCACTGTGGTTAGGAAGTTCAAAGAATGGTGTCAAATGGGTAAAACCACATTCCTCTGACAGAACCGTAAAGAATTACGCAAGGTGGATGTTTGTAGCAGGAGAAAGTGCTGCGTGTTGTACGGGCTTAATGGCAGGTCACTGTGCAACAGTTGACATCGTAATATAATATGGGGAAAGCAAGAACAATGTCCCAAATGACAATACACTGCACACTCAGACGTATAGGGTTCCACAATAGCCGACCCAAGAGATACCCTTTCTTCACCGCTTATCATCGTCAATGGTGAATGCTGTGATATTTTTATTTTTTTTTTTATTTTACTGGAGACCAGAAGCTAACAGCCACAACCAGGACAATTAAAAAGAAACTAGATGTGCCCGGCGTAACATATGCCGTTTAATCTAGATCCTTCAGTTATCACCATTCTTGTTTGGTGGTGATATAATTCTACAGCAGTCACCTGTGGGACGTATGCATATGTCTTTATTTACAGGTGGTTCCCCATCTTCTCCAGCAAATATTGCAGCAACCTCCGTTTTGGATGTAGGTGCATTATATTGTCTCTTAACTATTTTGTCCAATCGTTACATCACTTCGGCCATACATCCTTGGTTTAATTTTTTTCAAGCCGTTTTGTTGTTGCTACAGCAGAATTGAAAATATAAAGTTGTCCGTATCCTGGCTTATTTGCCTGTTTGCATACAGCGGTGAGACCAAATGGTAAATCTGGCCAGGTATTCTAAAACAGTATGGACCATTTCCAGGTGGTTATTTAACCTCTGGGCCCATTGATGCAAACGTCATTGCTGAGTTGTACTCTCGTATATGTTCTCTGTAGTTATTTGCTTCATGTGTATCCCCTGTAAGCAGCTATCGTAATAGAGTAGGTGTCTCAGACAGTAGATCAAGTGAAACCTTTCCATTATGACAGCATTTAGTGTATTTATTCTAGTTGTTTAACTCAGGTCCCCAATATCTTGCATTGCAATACTCACAGTTGTAACACATATTTCCTATGTCATGCTCTTCCACATTAATTACAGCTTGTTGATTATTTGCATCCAGTACTTCTATTTGATTAGTCCTACAGCGTTTTGCCCGTCTTCTCATTTCCAATCTTGCTTCTCTTTCTTCAGTGTTTTCTGTCGGTCTTCATAGTCGTAGAGTCATGTTTCAGTCTCTTAGTCTATTAGATCTCTCCTCTAATGTTTTATTAGCATTTCTTCTACATTTTCTCAAAGTTCTTACACACTGTTCAGCAATTTCTTAAAACTTAGAACGGTTTATTAAAATTGAAGACAGATAAAATAGACAGTTAAAATAAACATATTAAAATAAACATACATCGATAGCTTTCAGGCACAGGTTGCCCTTCTTCAGTTGAAAAACGTTAGTACAAAAATTAATAAAGAATGGTCGGTATGATAGTCACGCGAGGTGAACTGCGCGAACGGGTGCTGGCAACAGTTAGCAGTTGGAAAATTTGAGCAGCATACCTAAGCCTTTTATATATATAGATTGGGTCAATTGAGAGCTTTGCTATGTTTAACTAATAGGAGCTCCAAAAATGAAAAGATATTTATGAAAAGAGAAAATACGGTTTTTTTGCCTTAATACTTCGATCAATAAAATATTTACACGTTAAATTTACATATCACATAATTTAATGGCTTTAATGGTTTTTTACATAAAAATGGTTTCATCCACCTGATCAATTAAACACTAATAGTACAAGGTGGCACTGCAAATACATACTTTAATTAATCTGATGTGTTATATTCCATGAAGATAAAATTTACAAGAAATATACTTTTTAGTGTGACTTGACAGTAGATCATAAATTACAAAATATTTTAAAATATTTAAATATTTTAAATAAATTGTAGATTTTTCTCAAACATAATTTGAGTTCTCAAATTATGTTTGAGAACCAATTATTATTATAATTAGTCTGGCTAATTATAATAATTTTAAATGATTCATGAATATCTCAAAATTTTCTTTCTACATTTCCCCTACATGTTAGAGTTTCAAACCAAAAGCCAGATAATTTCTCAATTTCCAAGGCCTATAAAAAAACAATGACCACTGACTGTAACATCTCATAAGCCATCATCATTCCTCTCTTTCAACCGTTCTAAAATGAAATTTTTAAACAAAGAAAACTGACTAAATAAATTTCTGTCACTTGAAATTCCATACTGATAATATTTTTACATATATTTAGTACTTCTTCCCAAGTTATTTTATACATACCAAATATTTATCTTCAAATGATGTTGTAATTGTTGTTATTTGGTTTTTAGGAGCTTTAGTAACTAAGGCCATATTGCTCCAGGGATGTGCGGTGGTCATTCCCTGACCTTTCCACATGTTCCGTATTTGGCGGTGACGGGCTCGAACCCCGGTCTAATCAAGAAGCATGTGCTACGCACTGCTGCTCCTTCCCACCTGGCTACGGAGGCGCATCTTCAAATGATATCACTTCTTCACCCTGAATGTGTGATCAGTTAAAATACTACAAGCACTTAAGGGAAAATTTTTTTTATTCAGTGTGTTATTTAAGCATTTCGATCATCTGATGCACGTAACTCATGATCTATATTATGCAATTTTTAGAACATTCAGTTTCAGTGACTGCATACGGAATATGCAAGCACACTGTGCATAAGATGGAAGTACACTTCATCTAATGGTGATTCAAAAATTTTTACAATAAATTTTCTTCTAATGACTTCTAAAAGAAAAAATGCTGTCAATGCTTCAAAAATTCTTAATACTGTACTCAATCAATCACTTGGTATAAATTTAACCAGTGAGGTTTTGAATGTATCAAAAATTGTTATATGTTACATCTAAGCCACAAATTTCTCAAAATTGCGAGGGCTGACAAACTAGTAATAAAAATAACACTGCATTCTGGAACAAAATCAATAGAGATTGCAAAGCACATTGTCCTTATCCCACCACACAACATAGACTGTCTGTCCACATGAAATTCTACCTTTTAACCCATAGGAGAGTCCTCTGCAGAATGGTACAATCAGTGCACTCAACACCTGCACTACAAAGGCCAATTGAAAATAGAAGAGAAAGAAAGGAAATATATCCCAGCTGGTCTCTTGGTTTAATAAAATCGGATATTGTCAAACTTATGTGAAGTTAATAGCACTAAGAAATGCAAATGCCTTTTAAAAAGTCACATCTGGTATATTTGAGACTGAAAATGAATTACATTTAAAATTTTGAAAAACCATCACATTTATGCATCCCAAAAAGACACTTTTGGGATACTAGGAAAAAACACTGAAAACCATGTCTGGCCATCATAATCTGAGACCATATTTTGCTGTGTGTATTGTCTGTACAAGTGTGTGGGCTCACAAGCAGAATAAACAAGAGATTTCCCTTAAAAAATTATCCTGTATTTCCTTGAGGAAACCGTTTTCATAATAGCCTTAATGATGTTCTATACCACTGAAGACAAACTAGTTTACAGTTATCCACAGTGATGAGCTGGAGCTAATTTGTGCCAGTTCATGCAAACCAATTGTTAAAAATTTTTTATGCAAACAAATGTTATAACATGATCTCAAAATCCAATAATCTTAATCTTGTAAAATGGTATAGAAAACAATATGGCATACAAAATAAACTTCAAATAAACTTCAAATTCAAAGGAAAGCAAAATTTTAGTAGTTAAAGAGTTGTTTCTATAACAGATAGGTCGTTATGTTACTATGTGCATGCACTTTTTATTTGTTGCAGGCTGTGACACATTCAAGTTTGTCTTGACATGACACAAATGTCTACTTTATTATTATACTATCATCAAGTTAACATACAATATAACATACTAACATAAAATATTTTAATAAAGTAGACATTTGTGTCATGTCAGGACGAACTTTAATGTGTCACAGCCTACAACAAATAAGAAGCACAAACATCTTGACTATGTGCATGTGCTTATTTGTTGCAGGCTGCAACACATTCAAGTTCATCCTGACATGATGCAAATGTCTACTTTATTATAATACTAACAGGAGTCACCAATATTCTTTAAAATATTGTCTATATAGTATCGGTGTAAATACACCATAGTTAACCCAAAAATTTGAACTACATAAGTAGCATAGAAGGCATCGTTTTAATTGTATCTATTATTGTGGTTGCCTTCACAATGAGATAGCAGTATTGCACTACTTCAAATAAATAACGCTTCTCTAGTAGAGAAGACTACTGTTATTTATTTTCAGAGGATACCACCACCCAGATGATCGTTTCAAGGCTACTGGGCTTCATCATCAGTGGGTGGGCAAGTACCCTAGTAATACATGCCATCATGGTTGCAAAGTTATATCCACAATATGAGAGATGCCAAAGGGTGTTGGTAAAAATGTAATTTGAAAATGAAATGCACAAGGCATAATTCTTATGGGTTTTGGTAATTAACTATATAGTATCGGTGTAAATACACTATAGTTAACCCATAAATTTGAACTATGTAAGTAGCATAGAAGGCATCGTTTTAATTGTATCTCATATTGTGGTTGTGCCATGTCAGGTACCACTGAAAAAAAGATCACTGAATGGAATTTGTGAATCACTAATGGAATTTCATTCTCAAGTCATGCCATCCTCAATCATTTTTAGTGGAACCCATATTTGTTACTACGTAACAATAAATTATAAAAATATCATAATATATTCAATAAAATACTATTATAATATGATGAAGTACATTTTTTTAAATATCCTATGCTGTGACTGTAAATACCAAATTCCACAATAATTAAAGCTGTCATAAATAATCAATTTCCATCACTTGTCATCACACTTTTGATAACTTTGTAAAGGATTCTGGTATTATTTGCGCCCCCTATATCTAGCACACAAAAATGTATCACATTTGATGGAGATATCTGCTAAATGGCATATATGGCACATTGAGTACAAGTAGTAAGACCATGGCTCATAGATGAATCACCAATGGCAACTCATTCCTGACTCATGCAATTGTGAGTTATTTCCAGTGAGAATCAATATGTTATTACATAAAATTAAATTTAAATTACAAAAGATGTAAAAAATGTATTTAAATTACAAATATATTTTATTAAATTTCTGAATTTGAACACCAATAAAAGTTATAATAAACTATCAGCTTTTCATGCACTGATCCAGACACTTAATTTGCTTTGTGAAGTATTTAGTATTAGAAGCTGAATGATGCAAGGAAGTGGATTGTTTTTCTGTATTTGCCAATAAAAAATTATATAAATAGATAATGAAAATTTCTCCAAACACTTTCCACATTACTAAAAAAAAAAAAAAAGTGACTAACCAATTTCATTGTGTACTTTATCAACTTCTCAGCCTCTGCTGCCTTATTAGGTAATTTAATCCAAAGATCTACAACACGCATCCCAAATGCAAACTTCAAGAGATCCAGACTTCTGTTACTCTAATAAGTGGTTGGGGGGAACCCATCCCCCACCAGTTGTTGTCTCTTTATACACCGCAATACTTCAATTATGTCCACCCCTCCCTATATTTTTTTTTAGGTGCAGACTCCAAACTTGAATATAATATTCCAGCTGTGGTCTCTCACCTTACAGAGAGAGAGAGAGAGAGAGAGAGAGAGAGAGAGAGAGAGAGAGAGAGAGAGAGAGAGAGAGAGAGAGAGAGAGAGAGAGAGAGCAAAAATAATAAATGAAGGTCCTCTCTACTTAAAAGATTTCAAGTAGAGAAACCTTCTCTCTACCACAAATTAATTTTCTTCATGGTCTGTGTTAGAAAAAATGTGACTCATTGCAGTCCAGGTCCATATTTTTGGCATAAAATTAATGAAATGTCAAGTAAATATTATGATAGCATATATTTATATCCTTTCATTACCGAATGTCAAGATGGAAACATTTACTATAATAGTCGCTTGTAAAGATTTTTTTATAACTGATTTTTTAAATGACACAATTAAATTAAGTGAACTTATAAAAATGCAAAACTGAAATAATTAAATTTATGCACAAATTATTGACTAAAATTTATGCATAAATTACTTAGGTTCAGATCATTCGCTGTCTGTGAAAAATCATTAACAGTCCAGATGCTAATCACAGTCCACCAATTAATAATCCCTGACATAGTGTTATGTATGGAGTGTTACAACCTTTCTGTAAATTTTTGTGTTTCAGACTAACATTTATATTTTTCCTGGATGTATTTTGGACTTGTTTTCATAACAAGTTGAAGATTATCATGTTTGTTATATAGTGACATAAACTGACATTTATTTTACCCTTTATTATTTCCTATAAATGTTCAATAAGTGCCTTGTTCTTAACTTGTTTTTCTTACTGTATTCTTCAATCTTATCACTGTTTTAAGCTATATAAATGGAAAATGAAACTATTTTTTTTTTCATATATGCATATTATTGACATAACTGTTTTTCACCCAACCCAGATTCCTATAGGACCTTAGCCAATTTTGCCAAATGCAGTAAGTTTCAGGAATGTATTCCCCGCAGTTAGCAAGGGATTCCTGCATTGCTCCTCCTCCCCATGATTCATATACAGTCAGATCTCTCTTTAACAAACTTCCACATAGCGAATTTTTCTATGTAGCGAACTTTTTTGATTTCCCCTCAGTCATTACATTGAAAATGGTTTCCTTATAATGAAGAAAATTTCACATAACAAACTGATTTCGAGAGATCTGAGTACGCATTGTTTGAACCTCTAGCCTTTAGGCAATAAAGCTGATGCTGTAGAAAGCACAAATTAAGAGAAGAGCTAAAAGGAAGAGCTAAAAGGATTAAGAATTAGTCCCTTTAGCTTTTAAGAGCTAAAGGGATTAATTCCACAAACTAAGCTAAAACATACTAAAATTTAGCAGTGCCCGTAAAACCCTGCAGGAGAAAACTGGCTAACCATAGCATGGGATAGAAAAGGATGGAAGGTTTTGGGAGAGGTCCTATACACTACTGTACTGAGAAGTTGCACTGGTCAACTGCTATCTATGTGTCCACAGCCATTGGCAAAGATAAGGCATATTCCCAATACAGACATTGGCTCTGGTCAATCTGTTCTCTACTGTAAGCATCCTATTAGGGAATTAGGAGAGAATGATTTTCCGTTATCCCTGATTTTCATCTGTTGTTTCAAAGAAATCAGTCATCCACACTTTTACTAAATTTCACCTGTCTCTGTTTACATGGTAGGTACAAGTGGTCCCTAAATCAATTTTGTTTTAGCTGCTGTGCAAGTAACCTTACCGTGTCTAAGAGGAAATGCTTGAGTGTAGTGTGAAAAAGTGGAAATGCTTAAACAACTGGTACATTTCTCTGGGGTTACTGCTACCCATATGCAGTACTTTGCATTTGTCAATGTTAAACTTCAGTTGCCACTTCTTGGCCCATCTGCCAAACTTTTCCTGATCCTGTTGCAGTAGCACACTACCATTACTGTCATTAACAACCCTGCCAACCTTTTCATCATCTGCAAACCTGACATTAAGCCTGATACACCTTCATCAATATCATTGATAAATATATAAAACAACAGTGAGTCAAACACCGAACCCTGGGGAACTCCACTAATAACATTAGTCCACAAAGAACAGCATCCACTGATTACTGCTCTCTGTCTTTTCCCACTCAACCACCCTTTTATCCATTGTAGCAACTTGCCCTTAATACCATACTGCTCCAATTTGTACAGTAGTCTTCCATGCACAACAGTATCAAAGCTAGAAACGTAAGGAAGGAGATCAGGGGTTACAGGAAACAAAAAATAATAATAAAAATACATTCACATGTACTTCATGCAGCATCTATTTCCAAAGCATATAATAAAGAGAATAATCTGTTGAAATAATCTGGTTAAATACAATAATCTAAACTAATCGATTATGGATAACAGCCATTTGGATGCTAATAGTATTAGTTATTAATTCTGTATTGCTATTCTTTATCATTACTACTATTATTCTGCTACACAAGCTTACCAAGGGTATCAGGAGCAGATGGAGCCATATGTCCCCACTCTAATGTTCTTTCAAGACATTCCAGAGAACCTTCTATCCTACTGTAACACTGAATGGCATTGATATTCTGACCAGAAGTTCCAAGAAATCTAAGTTACAAAGAACAGAATGCAAAATATATTAAATAAGAAACAAGGTTAGTACTAATCTATAAGACTGTATTGTGTTTAAATTTTGAACAATTTTTATAAACCAGGACCTCAAATAAAGTCCTGAGTATATAAAAAATATATCTTAGCACCACTGCTTAATCCAATTTAACTAATTTAACTTAAGCACCACTCAGATATTTCTCATTATGGCAATTATGACCCATATATGTACAAAAATATAAGATAACATGTAAAGGATTTACAAACCAAATAGTCATGATAATTTGAAAATGTTACGATGAAATATCAAACAAGATATACCTGAAGTTTGAAGAGTAAAATCTGCGATTTTGAAAATGTTGTCATGTTATGGGTTTGGAAACCTAGATTTTCAAATTCCACATACCCACCAGGAGAGAGAGAGAACTATAGTTCAAGTTCTGCAAATTAAAAACATACCATATGCCCCAGAATTTGAGAACCACCAGATTAATCAACAAAAACGACACTTTGCTAAGTGTCAAAATTACCACTACCATAATACAAGGAACTATTTGTTATATATAGTGAAATCTCATTAATACAAACTCGGTTTATACATAGTACTCATTTATATGAAGCATGTACCATTCCCTGTGAAAGAATGGACTTTTCTATGTAAATCATTTATTACAAAATTCGGTTGATATGTATTAAAAAGTTTGTTTTCACCCTGTGAGAAATAAATATTGTTATTTTGTATGTTAATACAAATCTTGGCACAACTGTCCAATTATTGCCCCTATTATTGCCTCTGGCCACCTGTTCCCTGCTTCCCAAAGGATGGCACTGACTTGTTAGAAATTACTTTGTAAACTGGCTTTGTGTAAACAAAACCAGTTTATGGTGGCTACAACTTAAGTGCACTCTGAAAAATATCTTTGTAAAGGATGAGCTATTAAATTAACAAAAGAATAAAAGTTTTTCTAAGTTGTTTACATACACTCCCTCGCTCTCCATGGGATTAAGGTCAGTTGCAATTGTTATGCCAGTTCAAAGAGTCTTTTGCTACAGTATAACCAATTTTTTGTGCCATTTTATTTTAGTTATTTTTTGTGCCATTTTATCTGAGCTGATTTCTTTTTTGGAACTTGTGTTTTTAAATTAATCTAAAGTTTGTTTATATTAAATCTTATCCAGCAATGCTAAGGTGACAAAAGTAAACGGATGGAATTAAGCCTGGAAATGACACTAAAAATTATACAAAAGGCTGATAGGGTGTATCGAAGTAAAATGGATATTGCAAAGGATTACAACATCCCTTTACCTACTTTATCTACAATGCTGAAAAACCGCAAAAATCTTAAAGTACGTGACACTGCTCCAGTGTCACGTACTTTAAGAACATGTCATGTTTTTTTGCACAAGGAGCTTGAAACAAAACTTTTGAAGTGGTACCAACAAATCAGGTCCGATTTTGCAAGAAAAGGTAAATTATCTAGCTCAGCAACATGGAATTAGTGACTTCAAATGCAGCAGTGGCTGGTTCCAAAGATTTAGACAGGAATAACTTTGTTTTGCAAAATGTTTGCAGCGAGTCTGGATTAGTTGACAAAGAAAAGGCTACAGAGACTGGTTGTGTTCTGTACAGCCTATTCTTGAAAAATATGAGGCAAAGTATATTTTTAATCTTGATGAGTCAGGTTTATTTAATAATTTGCTGCCAAATAAAATATTTGCTGTTCAAGGAGAATCTTGTCATGGTGGAAAATTAAGTAAACAAAGACTCACTGTTCTGTTATGCTGCAATTCAAATGGCAGTACAAAATTACGCCCACTTGTGATTGGTAAGTTTTCCAAGCCCAGATGTTTTAAAAGTTAGCCACCAACATCCTGTGATTATGAGGCCAATAGAGGTGATAGCACTTCTAATATGTATTAAAAAGTTTGTTTATGGTCAAAATTTTTCAATCTTGGTTATCAAGTGGACAGAATAATGGCTTCAGAAAAAAAGGAACATTTTGATGATTCTAGATCGTTGTACAGCACATTCTACCAAGACACTTACACTGACAAATATACAGCAGTCATTTTTAATTTGCCAATATCAAATTATCAACTTGCTCAAATATAAACTTGATCTGCAACACAGGAGGGAACAATTTGCAGCCAAAGTGGAATGTCTTGGATACTATCCGTAACCTTGTTATTGCTTGGGACAGTATTGTAGCAAGTGTAATAATCAACTGCTTCAGAAAGAGTGGCTTTGGAGAGAATATCATCAAAAAACATGGTCCAGCAGATGGATGTGATAAGAACATTGAGGAATGGAGGAATTTGAAGGAGCATATGGATTTTGTCGGCGAATTTGAAGAGTTTGTGAAGATGGATGATGAAGTTGCTACCACAGCAATGCCAACACCAGAAGAGCTGCCGAGCACCAAGCGAAATGATGAAAATGATGTTTTTGTTACCAGTGACAGTGAAGAAGACACACTGTCATCTAAAAAATATGCCCAAAATGCATTGAGCATAATACAAAATATGTTGGCCTGTAGTAACATTGATAAAGAAACAACAATTGCATTTTATGTCTGTGCTGTAGTTAAAAATGCATATAGGACAAAAACTGTGCAGACATTAATTCTTTCTTTAAATTAGATTAATTTATTAACTAGTTAATGGTTTGTATGTTTCCTTATATATTAAGATTGTAATTCTTTTCACTGTGATACTAAAATATTGTATATATCAAAATATACACTGTACAATATTTTCATTTCTGTTAATTGCTTTTCTCTTAGTTTATCTTACAAATAAAATAAAATATTTAAAAAATGTGTTATTCCTATTACTGTATTGTTAGACAAGGCTTTTGTTATTATTATTTTTTATTTTTATTATTTTATGTTACTCATTTAAATTAATTTATTTTTGATATTATTATTCTTAGATATATAGTATGTAACAAAAAAAGGGTAAAACTTTGACACTTTTTGGGGGCCTTGTTAGTACAAACCTTGTTAATAGAAAAGGTGAAAATTTAGGTCCTTTGAACTTTGTATTAACGAGATTCGACTGTATTTAAATTTTTTGTAAATAAGGAGAAAGTGGCTAAAATGTTGAAAATATGACTGATTAAAATGAAATTAATGTACGTAAAAAGTGATATATAGAGATCCATATAGTCTTCCACAAGTTATGAGATACTAACATTTTATCCAGCAAGTAAGTGACCAAGGTCTTGAATGAATCAGGTTTTGATTCACGCCATGCCATAAGAACATCTCTTACAATAGAATCTACCCTTGACTATAATATCAAGGTTAAAGTAAAATTAACATTATGCCTCACCCACCGCATATTACAGTGGCAATGCCTTCTCCCACCAGATTAGGTTTTACTTAACTAAAATGCCCCATTTCCAACTGTCCATAAACTACAATAGACAAGTGGACTAATTGTACCACTGAAGCGTTTTCAACTATTTATCACTGATGCCGGATTTGCAGCAGAGTCTGGCTACTAAATTGCAGTATCGACTGTATAATTTAGCTAAATATAAGAATGCCCTTAAATAGTTGAAAATTACAGTCATAGTTCCATACAAGTACCAAAATGCGAGTTTTTTTTGTATAGTCCTAGTTAATGTTCTATTGTACAATCCATATACAAAAGCAGTCAGTATCTGCCAGTTTCCACACCAGCTTGTGGTTGTTTGAAGAAATCTTCAGAAGTTATACACATTTCAAATGGCAACTGAGACATTTCCAGAGTGGCACTATGCAAACTTTTAACTGAAAACTTCAGTGCATCAGTGCCAAAAGCATATAGAAACTCATGCAAATAAAAGTATGTACTACAACACATGGCCTTATTTGAAATGTCATTGCAACCCCACAGAGTTTGGTAACTGGCTTAATGGACTAAAATACGCGTTTTAATGGCTTTATTTTGTTAAGAGTGCTGCAGATGTCACCACCATGCCGTGACGGGACTAATTGTATGTATATCATGCTGCAATTAAAGATTCTATTATTAATTTCAATATTAATTTTGATATGTGGCACACTGATGTCTAGTTATAAGAAAGCTATTGCAGTTCTAATGATAATTAATGGCGTGAGATAGTATAAGGTTTAACGGAAAACTAGATAGCGAGTATAGTAGTATCAATTAATCAGTAAAATCTACTAATCATTAAATTTCATTGTTCATTAAATTGTACATTTTTAACTAAATACATATAACGACCTAGTTTTTACAAATGCAACATTATAAATTAATACATATAAACTTGACATGAGATAAGAGTCATATAATGTAACTTGGAGATAACATTCAATATTCAAATACATATATATATATAGCATAATAACTGCATCGGGATATAAGTTTAGGGTTATGTTTTGTACTGGAATTTTATTTCAAATTGAATAGAAATCATGACTCAGACCAGAGCAGCAAAGCAAAAGGCTCAAACTAATGGGAATACTGTGGCTCAGGGGGAGAACTGAGGGGTGGGCGTTTGTCCTCTGAATCAGAGCTATTTGAAATGCACTGCTTGTTTGATGTTTGTGAGGCAATCAGGAATGGGACATGATATTGCCAAGGGGAACGTCTTTGTGTGTGCACAATGTAAGGAGTGTGAGGAAATCAGGAAGTCTTGTCTGACCAATTTGATTGGATACTATGATGCAGTCACAAAGGAACTGGATCCAATGCAAAGAATAATTTTGATATCATATATTTGGGTCTTAGAAAGGCTTTTGATACTGTTGCACATGAAAGACTTCTACACAAATTGGAGCTGTTGTTGTTATTTGGTTTTTAGGAGCATTAGCAACTAAGGCCATATTGCTCCGGGGGTATGCGGTGGTCATTCCCTGACCTTTCCGCATCCTCCGTATTTGGTGGTCACGGGCTTGAACCCCGGTCTAATCAAGAAGCATGTGCTACGCACTGCTGCTCCTGCCCACCTGGCTATGGAGGCGCCTCAAATTGGAGCAGTGTGGCATTGGAGGCAAATTGCTGCTATGGATAAAGGGATGGTTGAGTGGGAGAAGACAGAGAGTGGTAATCAATGGACACTGCTCTTTGTGGACTAATGTTATTAGTGGAGTCCCCCAGGGTTCAGTGTTGCATCCATTGTTGTTTTCTGTATTCATTAATGATATTTAAGGATGGTATATATCCAGCTTAATGTCAAAGTTTGCAGACGATACGAAGGTCAGCAGGGTTGTTAATGACACTAATGACAGTACACTGCTGCAACAGGATCTAGAAAAGTTGAAGAAGTTGGCAACTGAAGTTTAACATTGACAAATGTAAAGTATTGCATATGGGAAGCAGTAACCTCAGAGTAAAGTATCAACTGTGTGGTACTACACTGACAGTGGTAGAGAGTGAAAAGGACCTGGGAGTAATTGTGCAGGCAGATATGAAGTTTTCTGAGCAGTGCAGACAGTCTGCAAGAGTAGCTCATGGTATCTTGTCAATGATTTACAGGAATTTTTCTAGCAGGGATAAGGAGGTGATTATTCCCTTGTATAAGGCAATGGTCAGGCCACACCTTGGGTACTGTAAACAGATCTGGAGGACCTCATTTTAAGAAAGATGTAGAGCTTTTGGAAGGAGTAGAGAGAAGGGTAACAAGATTAGTGAATGGAACAAAGGGTTGCTCTTTCAAAAAAAAGGCTTAAGTTTTGCAAATTACAGTGTCTGGAGACTAAGCACCTGCAAAGTGATCTGATTGAGGTGTATAAAGCCTTGAATGGCTTGAGCATGCTCAGTGCGGATGGGATTCTTCTTCTTCTTGCTCAGAATACTCACCTGAGAGGGCATAAATTCAAACTGAGGAAAGACAGTTGAAGGATACATGTGTGGAAGTTTGCCTTTAGCCAGCAGGTGGTTGATTGCTGGAACAAACTTCCATCTGTCATTGTGGAAGTTGATAGCTTAAACAGATTCAAGGCGTAACTAGACAAACATTTGGAGTGAGTGGATGGGTGAAATGAGAAGGGTGTGTGTAGGTGTGTAGGTGTGAGTGTGTTTTTTTTTTTTTTTTTTTTGGCTGATGCTATATAAGCTTGCTTTCTTGCATCATGTACCCTTGCTAATGCTAATGGTGTGGACACTGATTATATTATTCATCTTGTGAATCTTCTATGATAGGTAACTGGTTTTGCTCTCAATATGTAATTATATTTAGCATTATTAGTAATTGAATTGGCAGAATGATGCTAGGAAGCAAAGCTTATAGAATATTTAATAAAAAAAAAAACGCTTCATTTACCAATTCCTTCTAATAATTTGACCAATCCTTTAAATTTATTCATACTACCCACTTCTAAAACACTAAGTGGAAATTCATTCCAACAATCAGTAATACACTGAATGAAGGCAAATTTCTGATACTTATTTTGCAACTATCCTTTTTACAATTCAGAAATAGGAAACATGTTATGAATTTATTTACGTCAACCCATTCAAATTTTCAACTGCTATCAGTCACATACATCACTATATCACTTGTCCCCATACCCCTCCAGGTGAAAAAAAAAGACCAGATCTGCAATGAATAATATTACTAACGTTTGCAGGCGTTTTCTCCTACACATTTGCTTTAACTTTATGCTTTTAAACCTTGATTTCTTACTGCAACCTGAATACAAGCACCAAAAAAAAAAAAAAAAACTTAGATAATGAAAAAGACTAATTTCTTTTTCATTAGATTTTTTTTGTGCTTGCATGTATGCAGCAGCAGTTAACAAATCCCTATCATTATCTATTGCAATTTGCAGCAATTCTTACATGTTGCATAATAGTTTTAATTTTATTAAATAATTAGCTGATTATGCATATTTACATTTTTTGAAAAATATTTAATTACATTTCAAATTGATCTACAGATTTCACACTGAGGACACTGAGGAATACATATTCTGATCTGTATATCTGAAGGTCATTTCAAGAACATTACAAATAAGACATTCTTTTATGTATGAATGTCCTTGAAATTTTTCTAGTATGTGCTGCCATCTCTTATCTATATTTCCAACTAACAGTAGACATGGCTTTAATATATGCAGCAAAAATCAGCTCTTAAAACTGGACGAACACATCAAACTTGTTAGCATCAGCAAAGACACATGATGCAAGAATGCAAGCTTATATAGCATCAGCAAAAAAAAAAAAAAAAAAAAAACCCTTATTTCACCAATCCACTTGCTCCAAATGTTTGTCAAGTTCTGCCTTGAATCTATTTAAGGTATCAACTTCTATGACAGATGGAAGTTTGTTCCAGTAATCAACACCCACTGGCTAAAGGCAAACTTCGGCACATTTCTCCTACTACCGTCTTTCCTCAATTTGAATTTATGTCCTCTCAGGCGTCATCTGAGCAAGAGGAAGAATCCCATCCGCATTGAGCATGCTCAAACCATTCAAGGCTTTATACACCTCAATCAAATCACCTTGCAGGTGCCAAGTCTCCAGACACTGTAATTTGCAAAACTTAAGCCTTTCTTCATAAGAACAACCCTTTGTTTCATTCACTAATCTTGTTGTCCTTCTCTGTACTCGTTCCAACAGCTCTACATCCTTCTTAAAATGAGGCCTCCAGACCTGTATACAGTACTCAAGGTGTGGCCTGACCATTGACTTATACAATGGAATAATCACCTCCTTATCCCTGATTCCTGTATATCATTGACAAGACACCATGAGCTACTCTTGCAGACCATCTGCACTTGCTCAGAAAACTACATATCTGCCTGCACAAATACCCCCAGGTCCTTTTCATTCTCTACCACAGTCAGTGTGGTACCACAGAGTTGATACATTACTCTGGGATTACTGTTTCCCTTATGTAGTACTTTACATTTGTCAATGTTAAACTTCATTTACCACCTCTCAGCCTATCTTCTCAACTTTTCTAGATCCTGTTGCAGCAGTGTACTGTCATTAGTGTCATTAACAACCCTGCCAACCTTCATATCGTCTGCAAATTTGGACATTAAGCCTGATATACCATCATCAATATCATTTATAAATACAGAAACAACAATGGACCCAACACTGAACCCTGAGGGACTCCACTAATAACATTAGTGCACAAAGAGCAGTGCCCATTGATTACCAATCTGTCTTCTCCCACTCAACCATCCCTTTATCCATAGCAGCAATTTGCCTCCAAATCCACATTGCTCCAATTTGTGCAGCAGTCTTCCATATGCAACAGTATCAAAGGCTTTTCTAAGATCCAAATATATCATATCGAAGTTATTCTTTGCATCCAGTTCCTTTGTGAGTACATCATAGTATCCACTCAAATTAGTCAGACAAGACTGCCCCTTAACAAAGCCATGCTGTGTCCGAGCTATAACTGAAGTCTTGTCTAGATGATCCTGCAATGCTTCTTTAACCAGTGTCTTCATTAATTTCCCTGGAACAGAAGTTAAACTAACAGGTCTGTAATTACTTGTGTCACCCATTGATCCTCCTTTGTGAATTGGAGTCACATTTGCCCATCTCCAGTCCATGGGTACCTCGCCTGAGTCGAAGAAAGCTCTCATAATTATGGCTAAGGGTTTGCTTACTTCCTTTGCTGCTTCCTTTAATATAACTAGATAGATCCATCCACTCCAGGTGCCTTTCTTATGTGTAACTTCAAATCTTTCTGCTCCACTTTACTCTCAGTTATTACAAGATTATCTAGCTTACTGCCAGAGTTTAATACACATCTGGTATTCCCCTCCCTGAATGACTCCTCATGTGTAAATGTAAAATCATAATACTCATTCAGTTTGTTAGCTTCCTGAGCAGGATCATCACCAATTGAACTATCTATATCAAGTGGACCAATCTAATTCATCCCCTTCCTTCTAGAGTTTACATAAGTAAAGAACTCTTTGCTGTTTTTCTTTGATCCTTTGCAAAGATTTCTCGTAATCTGCCTTCGCCCCTAACCTCCTTTGTAACTTGGTTACAGACCAGCTTATATCTATCATAGGCTTTTGTGTCACATGTTAATTTATATGTATCTCATGCATTTTTCTTCTCTGTCACATGTCTAATTAGTTCGTCTGACATCCATTTAGGCCTGAATCTTGAACAATATTTCTTTGTTGGTATGAAAAGCCTAGTAGCTTCCAAGATTAATTTTTTGAATGCTTCCTATTTTGAATTTGCTGTTGGTAATTGGTAACACAATCAGTTGGTTCCACCGTACAGAATTTAAATACTGTCTCATACCACCATAGTCACCTTTACGAAAGCAAAAACCCTTCCCTTTACCCTTGATGGTAGTTACCTCTTTGAGTAAATCCTACTTCAGCACACTGTGATCACTGCCACCTAGTGGTTCCTTTATCTGCAGATTCTTGATGCATGAAGAATCACTACTGATAGTCAGATCAAGAGTATTACTCCCTCTAATTGCCTTCCGAACATGCTGATGTAGAAAACAATCATCCAATAAATCCACAAAAGCTTTGCTAGTGTGTGAATGACCAACCCACAAATTCCAGTCAATATCCGGGAAATTAAAATCTCCCAATAAAAGACACACTAATTTACTGTCCCACTCAATTTCTCTGCACAACTGCTCATTATACTCATCAGATTCATTAGGCCTATAACACACGCCTACTCTCAAATTTTACTTTCCCAGTGCATATGTCACACCAAACTGACTCAACACTGCTTTGTCCACCCACATCAATTGGATGCACTTCCTTAGATTTTATGTCGGAATGCCTGAATCTACAGTACAGAATATTATATAACACGTGGGGGAAATAAAAGAAAAATGTAAAGTTGCATCAGCCTTTTGTGGTTTGCAAGCATCTACATGGAATAGAAGTATTACTATTATAAAAATGGAGTGTCTTTTAACTGTATGGATTGAGGATTGCAATCAAAAACGCATTCCCCTTAGCACAGCAACCATTCAGACAAAACCTTTAAATTTGTTTAAGAGAGTGAAAGAAAAAAATAATGAAATTGAAGAGTGCTGGTTGGTTTGATCGATTTAAAAATAGAGTTCAGCTGCATAATGTTAAAATTACTGGTGAGGTGGCCAGTGCTGATGAGGATGTAGCATCTAAATATCCTGATGTTTTAAAAATAATAATTGAAGATGGTGGATACACTGATCGACAAATATTTAACGTGGATGAAACCAGTTTATTCTGGAAAAGGATGCCTTCCAGAACTTACATTTCTAAGAAAGAAAAAAGGATTTAAATGATTCAACCTGGATTTAGAGTGCCTAAAGATTACCTAACACTTTTATTGGGAGGCAATGCTCAAGGCAATTTTAAATTGAAACCGATGCTTATTTATCGGTCTCCAAATCCTGGCACTCTAAAAGGCTACAACTACAGATCACTTCCAGTTATTTGGTAATCAAATAAGAAAGCATGGTGGGTGACCCAAGCTGTGTTCACTGACTGGTTTTCAAGCTATTTTTGCCCAGTTGTTGAAAAATATAATCAAGATAAGCAACATCGCATATGTTCTACTAATTTTGGATAATGCTCCAGGTCATCCAACTACACTCGGGCGCCTCCGTAGCCAGGTGGGAAGGAGCAGCAGTGCGTAGCACACGCTTCTTGATTAGACCGGGGTTCGAGCCCATCACCACAAATACAGAGGATGAGGAAAGGTCAGGGAATGACCACCGCATATCCCAGAGCAATATGGCCTTAGTTGCTAATGCTCCTAAAAACCAAATAACAACAACAACACTCGGTTCATTATGTGAAAATGTAAAAATCATTTTTTTGCTTTCAAACACAACATCTTTGTTGCAGCCCACAGATCAAGGGGCCATCACAACAATTAAGGCCTACTACATAAGAAAAACATTTGAACTGGCAATGCTAAAACTACAGGAGACGATTTCCTTAACAGAATTCTGCAAAATTTATAACATCAAACATGGAATAGAAAATATTCAGCATGCTTGGCAACAAATAACTGCAAACAACGTGTGTGGAGTGTGGAAGTGCCTTTTGCCACATTATGCAAATGTAGTGGTTTCGAAGAAACTGTTATAGAAGAAATAACAAATATTGGAAGAGAACATGGATTTGATGAACTAGAAAATGGCAATGTTCTGGAACTGCTCAATTCACACTCGGAAGAACTGACTGATGATGATCTCCTACTTTTAGATCAACAAAGAGCATTTGAAGAAGCCAACAATGATGCCGAAGAACAAGATAATTTGAAAGTGAAGGGGTTCACTCTCAAGGAATCCAAAGATATTTTTCAAGCTGTAGAAGTTATGAATCAAAAAATTATGGATGCTGACCCTAACCTCGATCAAAGCATGCAAATTCACTGAGATGTGGATAAAGCACTCTGCATCTACCAGCATATGTACGAAGATTTAAAGAAGGAGAAAACAGTTCAGTCTACACTGCTAAAATATTTCAAAAGACTGATGAAAAGATGTTTTCGTCAGTGTAAAGCTTACCTTTAGGAATGATATTTAGAATTTTTTTGTTCTTATTTTGCTTTCTATAATTACAGTACTATATGACTTTGTTAATAATAAATTTAAATTATAAGTATATTCTTTTTATCCTTTACTGTAATATTTCATTAATAAACAAATAAAAACTTTTTTAAAATTTTTCATTACCTATTTCCATCGAGATGGAACCAATTACCGTATTTTACACATAATTATAACTTCGAATAGTACAAATTTGAATAATGCGACTACTTCATGGAATTCATTAGTTGCACTAATCGCAACCTAGTAGCTGTATATCTATATATAGTTTTTCCCCCTACTACCCTTTAGATCTAACTTATAAAGGAACTAGGGAAAAAATATATAACGTTTATCCTCTCTAGGCCATCACCAAGAGAAATTAATGTATCTGTAAATGTGACTATATCCAATCAAAAAGGGCACAAGCACTGCAGTGCAATGCATAGAATAGGGATGAGGATGTTCCCTTGAGGCACACCCATGCTTATTATTCTGGACTTAGTAATTGGGTCCTCTTTCAGCAATATCACTCTGCTGCTTAACATTTCCTTCAATAGCCATAGGATGTATCTGTGAATTAAGAAATATTTCTCCAGAAGATGTATCAGAGCAGATATGCTAAGAGAGTCATACAAAGATGAATATCAATGTAGGTACCATTTCTTCAAAGGTGTGTAGTTACACATGAGAGATTTGTCAGAGTCAATTGACTCTGACAAATCTCTTACATTTTTACAATCTTACATTTTTTGTAAAGATGACAGAGAATGAATTTGAGGTGGTTGCTACTGGAGTATCTGAGTTGAAATGTCTGGAAGTAGTGTTTTTTATGAATAGCTTCAGAAGGCAGGAAGCAGATGAGTTTGGTCTAAATTGGTTCAACGGAATGGCAGAAGTGCTTTTTAAGAAGCGGCCTGATGGTATATATTTTCCGGATACCAGTGGAAAGAAAAGTTCACTTCTAGAAGATCAGCACATTTACATTAAATACAGCAGAAATGCCCTAAGCCATTTCAGGATAAAGTGGACTTCCATAATTTTCTGTGATAGCTGTGGGATGGAATGCATCAATAGCACCTAGGATGTGGGCATTCCTGATGGTACTGGTACTTCAGGTATGCCCACATCCTCAACCCCAGTATCCTTGGAAAATCTGCTAATGATCTAAATTGAGCTACTGAGGGTGTATTCCATCTCTAAAATGCATATGCCAATTTTAGCCTTTTAAAGTGGCCAACGCTTGGGAAAATGCAATGCAGCCTGTAGTCATGTCAGTTGTTTTTCAAGTTCTATGGAGTGCCTTTCTTGACCAGAAGGCCTGGTTAAGTTCAGGGATACACAAGCTTTTGGAATGGGTAGTAATCCATACTATCTTTGAGGCAGAAAAATTGCCAATGATAATGATCTACTGCGTGAGCAGGAGATCCGCTAAATCAAGATTACTAGTTATTCGGGGTGTGTTGTCAAGGGATGAATGGCACAACCAAAACACACTTCTCTGAAGAAAGAAATTTGGGACAATGACCCTTCACTTTTATTGGTTCATGCTGAATGTCTAGCTAGAAACTGGATCTCCAATTGGACTGGAGTATGATCCAAATGCAACAGGATCATAGAAGGAAGTGAAGCAAATATTCCGACCAGTAGAATTAGTCCTCTTGAAGGTTAACAGTGACCAAATGCATATCACAAGAGGTAAAAAAAAAGGCAGTAAAATTTTTGTAAATATGACTCAGAGCAAAAACAGGATTAAAGTCTTCAAAAACAATTGTGGCAGATGGTGCATGTGACAGTGAAGCAGTTGGTTACAGCATTGACTGATTTCAGGATGGTAGATGACTCTCATCAACCGGTGCAATACCACCGCTTTGCTTATTGGAGGCTTGAAGTGATGGAACCCATGTTTAGTCTCCACAGCTAAGTTCCGTCAACCCTTCAGTATGACTAATGACTTTTGAGGTTATGATGAACATCATGGCAAGATCCAATCTTCCTTACATTTCAAGGGTACAGCCCTAAAACAGTGTTCGCAGGCTGGCCGCTAATTAGTACACCGGACATTGGTAACCTATTGGTAACTTTAGGAGGCTTCCGAATCAGCTAGTGTATAATCTTACTACCTATACTCTGCCAGATAGTGACTGGAGGGAGTCCAAGTAGTGTGTATGCAGGGGTCATTGTTGAGGCCACGTTATGTCATTCAAGGATCTGGGTATATTCTTACCATGGGTATGCCATATCCAAAAATTTAATTACTTCATACAGCATGTCCCCGCCCCTTTTCTTACTATTGAATGCACCATGAATTGTCAACTAATAGAGTAAACTTATCTGCAAAAAGATTTAAACTTCCCAAACACTTCCTAGTTCATTTCACAAACATACGTGGTCTCGATTCTAATCTCAATGATGTCCATTTCCACTTTCAGTCTGCCAAACCCCATGTACTTTTTCTGATAGAATCTCAGTTATCGGTTGATTCAACCAATGCTCACCTCAGTTGCCCAAATTATTCACTGTATGATTCCTTTCACCTCAAAGGTGGTACTTGTGCATATGTTCGTTCCAATATTACCTGTCAGAGATTCTGTAATTTGGAATCTCCTCTTTTCGATCTTCTCTAGCTTAAAATCTCTCTAATTCTTCTGTTGTCTCTACCGGTCTCCCAACTCCACTAATCACTTGGATCTCTTTGACTTCCTCTCTTTGCAACTTTACTTTCTCCAGTCCAACTTTCCTAACAGTGAGGTAATTTTCCTTGGTGATTTTAATGTTCACAACTCCAGCTGGCTTCCGTTTTCTAGTCACACCGACCCAGCTGGTCGAGATGCTGAGGCTTTTGCAATTACTAATGACCTTGCACAGATTGTACATTTACCTACAAGAATACCGGACAATTCTACCCATACAGCTAACACGCGTGATCTTTTAATCACAAACAACCCTTCAAAGTACACGGTTGAAGTGAGTGGTCCTTTAGGCGCCTCACATCACAACTTGGTGATTGGCTCTTTTCAATGGAGCCTTTATCTCATGGCTGTTCCCAACCTCATATTGTTTGGCATTACAAGAATGCAAAATGGGATGACCTGGATGATTTCTTTTCTTCTTTTCCTTGGTCAGATTACTGTTTTAAAACTTCTGACGTCAACATTTGCTCAAATCATGTCAGCGAAATTATTCTTCTAAGAAAGGAATCCTTTATTCCAACTCCTCTTTAAAATCTCGTCCTTTATCTAAACCTTGGTTTTCAAATAAATGTGCTAAGGCTGTTCAAGAGTAGAACGTTGCATATCTTAATTGGCTTGTTTCCAATTCTTCAGTTTCATTTTCTGCCTACTCCAAAGCTAGCAATACAGGCATACCTCGAATAACGAATAGGATGCGTTCCACGAAATTACTTCGTTAAGCGAAACTTCGTTTTCAGAGGTAAAAATACTATGGCCAGAATAGGGATACGTTCCTACGTAAAGAAAATGAAAAGCTTTTTTTTCGAACAAAGAAAAGTTTTATTAAATAAACAGTCAACTTACATACAAAGTGAAATCTCATTTTAAAATATGAGTCTAAAGTTGATTGTTTATGCTTTTTTCCTCTTTCATTTAGCGATTGCCTATACGGAGTTATTGCATTTAACACTGATCGCTTAACAATAACACTTCTTCCTAAATCAGGATCATTTTCACTAAAAAAATTTGAAACGTTTTCAATGTCATTTAAGCACCTTTTTAAATCTTTGGTTGTTAACACTTTTTCGGCAGGAACTTCTTTAACTTCGTCTTCATCATCTTTGTCTTCGTTGCTAACAAGGTTTTCTAAATCTTCCACTGAAAAACCATCTTCTGCATTCAATAAATTTCTAACATCCTCTTCATCGACATTTTCGAAACCTAGTGATTGAGCCATCTGGATAACTTCATTTCTAATTTCTTGGATGTTATTTTCTTCTTCTAGTACAACTTCTGGCCATATTTTGCGCCAAACTCCATTTAAGCATTTCTTAGTGACTTCTTTCCAAGAACTATCAACGTTTTCAATTGCGTTTTTAATGGTGTAGTTTTTCCAAAAAGTTTTAACTGTCATTTCCTCTTTATCCTCTAGTTCAGTTAAACTGCTTAATGTTCGACGCAGATAATAAGCTTTAAATGATGCTATTATTCCCTGATCCAATGGTTGAATCAGGGAAGTTGTGTTTGCTGGAAGAAACACAACTTTGACAGGAATGCATGTGTCCAACGTGTTAAGATCAGTAGGATGTCCCGGAGCATTGTCTGACAACAAAAGAACTTTTTCTTCAAAGTTGTTTTTTTTTACAATATCGTTTTACTTCAGGACAAAAGTGGTTAACAAACCAATCAGTAAATAACTCCTTGGTAACCCACGCTTTTCTATTTGCTTTCCATATTACAGGTAAATTCATTTTTATGTTACCTTTTAACGCCCTCGGATTTTCTGAATGGTAAACTAATAACAATTTTAATTTATAATCGCCAGAGGCATTTGATCCAAAGAGTAACGTTAAACGGTCTTTGGCTGCTTTGAACATAGCAGCTGATTTTTCTTCAATAGAAATGAAACTTTTTGTTGGTAGCCGTTTCCAGAACAAACCGCTTTCGTCAACATTGAACACCAAATTTGGAAAATTTTGACGTTCAATTATTTCCTTTAGTTTTTCTAGAAACTTATTTGCAGCTTCTCCTGTTAATTTTACACTATGAATCCTGGCCCGTTTTTTAAATTTCTCGAACCAACCACGAGAAGCCCCAAAGGTTTCCGTAATTTCTTCGGTTTGTTTAGATTTCAGGTGATTAAACTGGAATATATTTTTTTTTATGTTAAATGGGGATTGAAATTTCCGACTTCGTTATATCGAAGCTTCGTTAGCAGAGGTAACGTTAACCGAGGTATGCCTGTAATTGTAAAGCAATTAATAACCATTCCAAAACAAATTTTGAACAGGCTAAGAGTAGAAAACTTGCTTCTTTCCCTAATGGTAGTGGAGCATTCTGGTTTCTTTCCAAACTATTGTCTGCAACTTTTGCCCATCTCTGCTCCCACCTCTGTCAAAACTAAGTGGTTCTGTTGTCACTTCAGCTAAGGATAAAGCTGACCTGCTAGCATTCCATTTTTCTTCCAACTCATGTATTAATGATCTTGGTAAAACACCTCCCACCATTCCCAACATGCTCCATTCAATGCCTCCTGTGGACTTCCGTCAAAAGGATGTCAAAAGGATATTGACGAATCTTGACGCTAAGAAAGCTCTAGGTCCCGATTGTATTTCTCCACTTGTTCTCAAAATCTGTGCTCCTGAACTTATTCCTGTTCTTTGAAGCCTTTTTTCACTTTCTTATTCCAAAGGTGTTTTTCCTTCTGCTTGGAAATTTGCTCATATGCAGCCAGCTCATATCCTAAAAAGGGTCACAAATCCCTCCCACCCAATTATCATCCCATTGCAATTACTTCTACCTTTTCTAAAGTAATGGAGAAATCAATTAGCTGCCAACTCTTAAACTACCTAGAAACCTTCTGTCTGATTAATGATTGCCGGTATGAATTCCGTCAGTTTCGATCCAGTGGTGATCTGGATTATGTTACCCATTTATGGACTAATTCAATGGAAATGTTTGGTGAAACACAAGCAGTTACTCTTGACATCTCAAAGGCTTTCGATCGTGTTTGGCATAAAGGTCTTCTAAAAAAACTTCCATCTCATGGTTTGCCAACTGTTTTTAGTAATTGGTTATCCAGTTTTCTCTCTGATCGCTCACTGAGGGTGATGGTAGATGGCTCTCTGTCTTCTAACTTCTCCACTAATGCTGTTGTCCCCCAAGGTTCATTTCTTTCCCCCACTCTTTTCCTCTTGCATATTAATGACCTTCTTCCATTGACTGGAAATCCTATCCATAGTTTTGCCAATGACAGCACATTGCATTCCCCTTTTCAATTTGAGAAACCTTGCCCTGCCCAATCAGCTTCAACTTCTCGAATATCCTCTACCGATTCCTTAAATGCCGATCTCCAGGTAATCCTCCAATGGGGCAAAGACAACTTAGTTGATTTCAACCCTTCTAAAACTCAGTCTTGTCTTATATCTCACAAAAAGGATTCTTCTGCTCCTATGTTTATCTTTGGCGACACTCCGATTTCTAGGCAAAATGATATATCTCTTTTGGGGATTACCCTGACTTCTAATCTCTCTTGGCACAAGCACTTTACAAATATTGCTTCCTCTTCATCTAAAAAACTTGGTTTCTCTTTCATTCTCAGCGTTACTTTTCTTCCAAACAGGCTGTTCACTCTGTACAAATCGCAAATACGTCCTACCATGGAATATTGTTCACACATCTGGGGTGGTACCAACAAAACCTCTCCGAGGCGTCTAGATTCCATTCAGAAGAGGGCAATTAGGTTAATTAATGACTCATCTCTAACATGTGAGTCTCTCCACTCACCGTCTCATAGATGTACTGTTTCTGCTGCATGCCTTTTCTACAGATACTCCCATGGGCACTGTTCTTCTGAATTGGCTTCTATAATTCCTGCTCTCACTTTCAAAATAATCCGAACCTGTGCCGCCACCAACCAACATCCATCCATTTACTGTCCAACTTCAAACTCACAGAACCAACTTTTCATCTTCTTCGTTTATTCATTCAACTGCCGTTTTCTGGAACAACCTTCCTTCATATGTATTTCCTGAAAATTACAGTCTACAGAAGTTCAAGTCTAATGTCAACAAATATCTTCTTTCATCTTCTCAAACTCCAACCCAAGCACGGTACTAAGTACTACAGGTTCCAATACCTCCTGTGTTTGGGGTTTTCATAAAAAAAAAAATTTCAGTGGATGGAACAGAATAGAACAATAGAAATAGATGGAACAGAACAACCTATAAGCTGAAGGTTTGACTTCATTATGATAATGATTGCTTCTTTTTTTTTTTTTTTTAGTTAGTTGTTGGCGCATCGGCTTCTGTGGCCAATAATGCACCTCCCAAGGTTTTTGCAGTACTGTGATCCAAGCCCGAGGTGGGATTTGAACCTGCGACCTTTGGGTTGCCAGGCATGCACTTTACCCACCCGGCTAGCCCGGTCAGCAATGATTGCTTCAGGGAGCTGGATGTTTACTGATCTGACATATTCTAAAAGGAACATAGTTGTTTTAAGAAAACAACAATGTCCCCACCCTCCTTGTGTTCTTTTGAAGAGCAGTGGATTTGGTAGCCAGTTGAAGAAATCTTTTTTATTTTTGTTTTATATCTTTTTTTATTTTATTTCTATTTATTTATTTTTTTTTTTATATCTTTGTCTGCCAAACCAAGCATATCAAGTGCATTTAGAGAAACAATTTGCCCATAGTGTCAAGCTTGTTATGCACAGATCATATAATTTTTAATGCCATTCTAATAGTGGGCATATGGATGCAAAAAATAATGTTGAAATCATATACATAGATTTCAGAAAAGCTTTTAATACCATTGCACATAAAGACTGCTATATAAATTGGGGCAGTGTGGCATTAAGAGTATGTTGCTGTTGTGGATAAAGGGATGGTTAAGTGGGAGAAGACAGAGAGTGGTTATCAAAGGCAGTGCTCTTCTTGGACTAATGTTATTAGCAGAGTACGCCATATCCAAAAATTTCGTTACTTCATACAGCATGTCCCACCCACTTTTTCTTACCATTGAGTACACCATGAATTGTCAAACTAATAGAGTAAGCTTATCTGCGAAACGATCTAAACCTCCCAAACACTTCCTAATTCATTTCACAAATATACATGGTCTCAGTTCTAATCTCAACGATGTACATTTCCACTTGCAAATCCGCCCTACCATGGAATAGGTAATTAATGATTAATCTCTAACAGAGTCTCTCCACTCGCTGTCTCATAGACATACTGTTTCTGCTGCATGCCTCTTCTACAGATATTTCCATGGGCACTGTTCTTCTGAATTGGCTTCTATAATTCCTGCTGTCTCCTTCAAAACAGTCCGAACACGTGCCGCCACCAGCCAACATCCATTTACTGTCCAACTTCAAATTCACAGAACCAACTTTTCATCTTCCACGATCGTTTATTCATTCAATTGCCATTTTCTGGAACAACCTGCCTCCGTACATATTTCCTGAAAATTACAGTCTACAGAAGTTTAAGTCTAATGTCAACAAATATCTTCTTTTGTCTTCTCAACCACTAATCCAAGCAAGGTACTAAGTACCATAGGTTCCAATACCTCTCGTGTTTGGGGTTTACATAAAAAAAAAAAAAAAAAAAAAAAAAAAAGAGTCCCCCAAGGTTCAATGCTGATCCAATTTGTATAGCAATCTTTCTGTGCCTGTTCAAACAGATTCATAACTTTCCTAAAATAAGGATTCCAGACCTTTATGCAGTACTCAAGATATGCCCCGACTACTGCCATATATTTATTAATTATATTAATGAAGGCATACCAGGCTTAATGTCTAAATTTTCAGATGATGCAAAGGTCAGCAGGGTAGTCAATTATAGTGATCAGGTATGCTACTTCAACAAGATATAGCCAAATTAAGAAGATGGACTACGAAGTGGCAATTAAAGTTTAATATTGACAAATGCAAGGTACCTAACATGGGAAGCAGTAATCCCAGATTAATGTACTAGCTGTATGGTACCACACTCAGGGCAGTGGAGAATGAAAAAGACACAAGGATAACTGTGCAGTCAGATGTGAAGTTCTCTGACAGTGCAGACAGGCTGCCATGACAGCTTATTGGGTTTTGTCAATGATATACAGGAATTTTGCCAGCAAAGGATAAGAAGGTGATTGTCCCAATGTATGACTGGCAATAGTCACGACATATCTTGTGTACTGGGTACAGGTCTGGAATCCTCATTTTAGGAAGGACATGGATCTGTTTGAACAGGCACAGAGAAAAGCAACAAGATTGGTGAGAGGAGCAAAAGGGTGCTCCTACTGACGAAGGCTTCAGTTTTACAACTATAGCCTCTGGAGATTAAGCACTTGTGAAGAGATCTGATTGAGGTTTTTAAGACCTTAAATGGCTTGAGTAAGTTCAATGCTAATGGAATCCTTCTCCTTGCTCAAACTACACATATAAGGGGATACAAACTCCATCTAGTGTTGTAGAGGTGGGTAGTTTGAATAAATTCAAGAGGGAAAAACTTGATAAACTGTTAGAGGGTATGGACAGACAAAATGGAAGTGTTGGCTTATTCCTTTTTTTTTTTTTTTCTTTTTGCTGATGCTGTATAAGCTTGTTTCTTGCATCATTTGCCACTACTCATAATAAAAATAATAATATTCAAACACTTAACTACTATGTAGGTTGACCTCAGCCTGCATCCAGTTTTCTTTAGGGTTTCCTGTTACCTATGAGGATAACTGGGATGTTAAAATTGGAAGCTTGATCATCATCTTGGAGTGATTGCTTGGATGCTTCATTTCTGGCTTTGTCAGCTCTGCTTAGCAAGAAGTGAGACTCTGACTAAAGAGCATTTTGGAGCTTTGGTGGCCCATTATCTTCAGTGCAGCAGGTATTAATCAAAGCAGTAGTATCTGGCTTCCCAAAGAGAATGGTCTAATTATTGTTAATGAATTGATAGATACTACACTATTATATCATGTGGTATATTAAGTAATTTATTATCAAAATGATACAATTTTAAAGGAATTAAACCACCTCAATACCACTTAAATTATTTATGGCTGTTTTTATCAATTCATTAACAAAGCAGCAATTCATTAACAAAGTAATAAAGAGCAACCCCATGGACCCCACTTTTCCAAGCAATTAGAAACTAATTATTCTTCCTTCTGGCCAGCTTGGGAGGTTTCCAATTCGATTGTATGAGCATATGGGATGAAAGAGGAGACTAAAAAAGAATCATAATTTTGACCTTTGATGGATATCTGTTGAATTGGAATGGTCAAACTCAATTCCTACCTAATTATGTCAGTAATTAAGGTCAGGTTGGATGAGAATTTTAACCCAGAGACAAAAATGTCATTCAATAATGACAAAAATAAATAATCCCTCCCCTTTTTATGAAGATCCTAAGCACAAGAAGCACCATGCATGGGCTGAAGGTTGAGAAGATGAAAGAAGATACTGATTGACATTACACTTGAATCTCTGTAGGTTGTAATTTGCAGGAAATATGTATGAAGAGAGGTTTTTCCAGAAAACACAACTTGAAGGAATAAATGAGGAAGATGAAAAGTTGGTTCTGTGAGTTTGAAGTCAGACAGTAAAAGGATGCTGACTGGTTGTGGCACAAGTTTGGACTGGTTTGGAAGAGAGAGCAGGAATTATAGAAGCCAATTCAAAAGAACAGTTCCCATGGAAGTATCTATAGAAAAGGTATGCAGCAGAAACAGAATGTCTATGAGACAGGGAGTGGAGCTTTGTTGGAGATGGGTCATTAATTAACCTAACTACCCTCCTTTGAATGAAATCTAGAAGACTGAAAGGTTTTAGGGGTTTGACTGAAATCAACTAAGTTAGCTTTGCCCCACTGGAGAATTACTTGGAGATCAGCATTTAGAAAACTAGTAGTGGGTATTCAAGAAGTTGAAGCTGCTTGTGCAAAGCAAGGTTTCTCAAACTGGAAGATGGAATGCAATGTGCTGTCATTGGCAAACTATGGATAGGACTTCCAGTCGATGGAAGAAGGTCATTAATAAAAAAGAGGAAAAGAGTGGGAGAAAACTGTACCTTGGGGAACACCTGCAATTGGCGGGGAAGTCAGAAGACAGAGATCTGTCTTCCATCGCCTGCACTAAACGGTCAGAGAAAAAAACTGAGCCCAATTAACAAAAAACAGTTGGGAAATCATAAGATGGAAGCTAATTTAAGAGACCTTTATGCTAAACATGATCAAAATCCTATGAAATGTCAAGAGCAACTGCTTGAGTTTCACCAAACTTTTCCATTGAATTTTGTCCACTGATGGGTAACATAAGCCAGAATATCACAAGTGGATTGATACTGATGGAACCCATAATGGCAATTGTTGATCAGACAGAAGGTTTCTAGATAGTTCAAGAGTTGGTGGTTAATTGATTTCTCCATTACTTTGGAAAGAGTAGAAGTGCAATGGGATGATAATTGGATGGGAGGGATATGTTGCCCTTTTTTAGAAACTGGCTGGATATGAGCAGATTTCCAAGAAGAAGGGAACACATCTTTGGAATAAGAAAGGGAAAAAAGGCAACACAGAACAGGAATAAATTCAGGAACACAGGTTTTGAGAACACCTGGAGAAATATTATCAGGACGTGGAGCTTTCTTGGCATTAAGACTGGTCAAAATCATTAACATCATTTTGAAGGAAGACTACAAAATGCATTGAATGGAGTGTACTGGGAATGATAGGCGGTGGTTTACCAAGATCATCAATATTACAATATTGTTGATGTTGGTAAAGAACTGAATTAGAAGTAAAGTAGGATGCTAGCAGGTCAGCTTTATCTTTGGCTGAAGTGGCAATAAATCAAGATTGCTTCCAATGACCTGAAATGAACTTGGCCAAACAGTGCTCTAAGTATGGATCCCAACTGATACACTAATCTTTGAATTATATTGCATAGCAGAACATTTTTGTTTCTTTTAAGTATCCCAGGCATATATATATATATATAAAAAGATAAATTTTCCCCCCCACTTCCCAGCCACCCACTTCTGAAATTAGAAAAATGTGCAGTATCAAGTGTAGTGCTGACCCTTTCCAAAGTCTCCATCTGGGAAACTGATTTGCATCTGAAAGACTTTGTTCCCAATAAAGTGGAGAGTTGACTTGAGCATTGTCCTTCATAGGATCATGGGACTTTTGAGTACATTTACTACTATTCAGCTTCCAGAATAGAAGGCATAATGTTAGACAACATAATTTTTGCTAGCAGGCACATAGAACCATCTGTTGCACTGAAAATGTAGGATGGGGTCTTATACTTATAGGGGATGTGATCTAAGCTTTAGGGCAGGGTAAAACCAATAAGTTTCTTCTATTCAAGAGACTTATCCCCCTGTTTCACTGGAGATGAGAGATGGTTTACATTGAGGAGGAAGGGGATCCCTTCCTCCTCAATGCTGAGGAAGTATAAATAATCAGTTTCCTTAAATGTATGGAATGGGCAACAAGAATGTTTTGTAGAGGAACTCCCTTTAAGCTCATCAGTCCGAAAGCTGTCAATAAAAAAAATCTCCATCTTGTTGGATCACACATAACATCCAGTGCATTGATTAAACCATTTACAGAATTGAACAGATCCTCCCTGGTGTAGACAAGAAGAATAAATTCTTCTCTGTACTACACAAATCAAATGAAGTGCCAGGTACTAACAGAATCTTTTTACTCAACCTGGAACAAAAGAGCTGCACTGAATTCTACAGTACATTCAGGTCCTATACCAGATGATTCAGTTCAGCTTGCATAAACTTTTGTATGGCTTCACGTTCACCAGTATCTTCAATTTCACTATTCTTACTTGGGAATAATCAAATCAGAGTCTATGCTAGAAGTAACAGAGTTCTGGGGTTTAGTAGAAATATGTATTACATTTTATAACATCTTCAGTACTAAAATGAAGATGTGAGACACAGCATTACTATTAAAGTGAAGATGCAGGAACAGCTTTACTATTAACTGAAGATGCAAGACACAGCTTTACTATTAAAGTGAAGATGTAAGACAGCTTTATAAAATATAAAATGTATAAAATATATTAGAGGAAATAGCTTTACAAAATATAAACCTATGTTCTGTAATACTGTACATGCAAAAATACAATCAGATAACATGGTCTCTGGGTTTTTTGTTTTCCATTAACCTACTGCCACATATTTTCAACATGCTGATGGCAGACAATGTAGGGCACATGATGTGTCTTGGTCACCAATTCTAACATCAAAATAAGCATGATACACTTTTTCATAAAAATCAATGATTCTCTGACTCTGCAGCATAAAATTTGCAGACATGCAGCATTAAGATTACTGATATACTGACAGTGTGACATTACCTGAAAAAAAATGTTACATTAATAATAACAATAATTATTAATGATAAATTAACATTTAAAACACCTACAACACTTCTTACAGTATTACAACACTTCTTACATCGGTTTCTGTGGCCATATTGCACCTCCCGAAGTTTTTGCATTTTGTACTCTGATCAAAGCCCGAGGCAGGATTCGAACCCACAACCTTTCGGTTGCCAAGTAGGCAATTTACCCACCCGGCTAGCCAGGTTGGCCTATACTGTTTGGCCACTTTAGGAGAACCACATAAGTTTTGACTATATATGTTTCATAATCAGTGCAAAAATATGCAAATCAACGTGGTCACATGATGTGTGACCACTTCAATTTATATATTTTTGACTGAGTAGTGCCCAAATTAGTTCACTGGCAATGGGAAATGGAAAATAAACAGGATCTCATAATACTTCCAAAGAGGTATGATTGTCAGTGCACATTTAGCAGATACTATAGCAACGAGGACAGCTACACTCATTGAGTGATCAGAGACTAGAAGACTAGTGTCACTCAGATCTTTAATAAATTGAAAAATGCTCCAAAACATCCTTGAACAACTGTATCTGAAAATGTAAGATGATGGAGCAAGGTGTTGGGCATCTGTTTGTTTGTTATTTGGTTTTTAGGAGCATTAGCAACTAAGGCCATATTGCTCCTAGGATATGCAGTGATCATTCCCTGACCTTTCTACATCCTCCGTATTTAGTGGTTACGGGCTCGGATACCAGCATAATCAAGAAGCATGTGCTATGCATTGCTGCTCCTGCCCACCTGGCTACGAAGGCACTTTTTGACATCTGAAGAGGATTTGCATGTGCACCAGCTTTCAGTAGAAAGCTGACGCACATGCAAAAATTTCAATTGTGATGAGAGGGCTCACATAAACAGAAAAGCAGCAGTTCAGCAGTTATGTGCAAATTGCGAATAGTGAGCAAGATTGTTACAGATGTTTGATTGGTTTCATATGGTGCTACAAACAATGAAATGGCTAGTAGACAACATCGGGATGACTTTACTCGGAGTCGAATAATTGGAAAGCTCAAGGAAGGTCGAAGTGCGAGGAGTGTGGCTGCAGAGTTCAGTATCGCCCATAGCATCATCTCACGTGCGTGGTCGGCCTTCAGAATGACAGGTACATCTGTTCGAAGGACCGGTGGTAGTTATCCACGAAAAACAACGCCCAATGATGACAGCTATATACTCCTACAGGCCAAGAGGGACCGACACCAGATAGCGGGATCCATTGCAAACCAGCTGCACAGGAGCACTGGACGTCACAGTTTACTGTGGTCAGGCGACTTCAAAAAGTTAGACTGTTTGCCCGACGGCCAGTACGCTGTGTCCCTTTAATACCTGCCATCGGAGACACAGTTTACACTGGTGTATCAAACACAAGGACTGGACAGCAGTGCAATGGGGTAAGGTATTCTTTACTGATGAGAGTAGATTCAGTCTCAGCAGTGATTCTGGACAACAGCTAATTTGGCGAGAGGTTGGTCATGGTATCACCCCGCAAACACACTAAAAGGGATCGATATGGCGGTCGAGGTGTTCTTGTCTCGAGGGGCATCATCTTGGATAGACGTACACAACTGCAAATACTGGAAGGCGGTACTGTAACCAGTGTATGCTACTGTAGAGAGGTAATCCTTCCCCATGTGCATCTATTCCGAGATGCCATTGGCCCCGAGTTCGCGTTTAGGGATGATAATGCCACACCCCATCACACTGCAACTATTGATATGCTTTTGGAAAGTGAGGACATTGTTCATATGGATTGGCCTGCCCGTTCTACCGATCTAAATCCCATCAAACTCATATGGGATGCTCTGGGGAGACGCCCAGCAGCACGTCCACACCCACCAGAAAATGTTCACCAGCTGAAGATGGCGCTGACAGAGGAATGGACGATGTTACTGCAAGAATTTATCAATAACATTGTTCTAAGTACGGACAGGTAGTGCAAAGCCTGCATCGATATTAGGGGTGGCCATATCTCCTACTGAGGACCATCTCTCCCCTTTGTTCCATCTTTAGCAGTGATGCATCTGTATCTTGGCAGCCAGTGCTATGTTGCCATTTTTGAATAAAGTCCCTCTATACCGTTTTGTTTCCGTTGTTGTGTCGGTGTTGTTTCCTTCATCATTTCTGTATCTCACGAGGCTCCTTTGGTATGCTTTTCTCATATCCAGGCCACTCCTATGAGAAGCTATAGGTGAAAACCTGACTGGTCCTTAAGTTCTGCACACCAGTATAATAAAGTAGATAGCAGTAGACAGGTTGGTACAAAAAAGATCCACTAATTTTTGTGTCCAACAAAGAAAGGCTAAAACATGTATAGATCCACTGCATAAAATGCAAAAGGCAAACAAAAAAGAGGAATTGGAAAATTAAAGATGTTGTTCGTGTGTAAGTAAATTAATGTGATTTTGCTGGTCCAATAAAACTGTGGCTAATTATGATAGATGGCCAATTTAAGAGGTTGAGTTATATCTTTGCCTTTTTGTAATGAGAAAGACTGGACTATTAAGATAATTATCCTGTTATTGTAACAGCCTTTAGCACTGAATAATTCTCTTCAATAATTACAATGTTGCTGTTGTTGGATATTAAGAACATCAGGTTGTGGGAGGGAGAATGGATCCTAGTCATAAACAGTAACTGAACCAACTCAGGCCTCTCCAAATGAGTGACAAGTGACGAAACCACTATACAGAAGACTCAATATTTACTACTGGATATATTTAGCATAAAATATTGATATACTGATGTGCTCAGCATAAAAACATACTGTTCCATGTTGTTTTATTATAACCTGTTTTAGTTAAAATTTTTTTCAATACTATAATAACTAGTTTATGTTAATTACCTCTCAGTTCTTTGCTGTTTTTATTGTTATTATTTACTATATTTGCATGCTTTAATTCTGATATATTACACACTGTATAGGTGTGTAATAGGCATCTGAAAGCTGTCTTTGAGATGCTTGTAATTTTTTTTCTCCCATTTGAATTCTCATCAATGCCATTTATAGTTAATATCTGTTTATGTATTTCTGTAACAAACTACTTAATTTTAGCTTTTTATTGAATTTTTCAACACTAAATGTTTTAACCCCCAACTGAATTTATGAAAAGGAAGACTGACAGAATAAAGAGAATACATTCACACTGCTTTATCTGTTATTATTTTTTTCTGATGTACAGTGTGGCAACAAGAGAGGGAAAATAATACAAATTACTGAAGATATCTCATTTACATATAGTATCTTTTCATTAATGAGGGAGAATATTAATATATGCTAACATTACTTTCATTCTACAGGAAATTGTCTCAGTAACTTTCTGAGTACTGTTCGTACTTTTAAACATTTGAAATAAATATTTAACTAGTTCCCAATAGTTTTATGTATTCTTCATGCCCTACAGCTGTTCTGGTGTGTAAACAAACTTCTTTTTTTTTTGATAAATTTCTTATTCCTCTATAGGCCTACATTCATTTGAAGATCATTTTCAAAATGATCAGCAAAAGTTTTAGCATCTACAGCATGGCTCATAATGCACTTGCATTTGGGTAATATTATCATATTGAAAATACTCTACAATTATTTCTTTATCAACTTTATATATTTTAATCAAATGAATAACACAATGTTAAGTATCACAAAAAAATTCTAAACAAAACCACTTATAAACTTTCTGTATATTAAAAACTTTTATATATATATATTAACCAAATGTGTTAGTGACAAAAATTGTATCTGAATGATTACAGAGCTACCATTCTTCATAATATATGGCAACTTCTTCAGCCAATAAGATTAGTAATATAAAAGAATGCTACTGATAATTTAAAATCTATAATAAGAGTGCCCTGTACTGTACCTTTATTGAAATTTGCACCAATCCTTTGTACAATAGAGACTGCCACAATCACAAATCAAAAAATATGGTGTTCAACCTCAGCAAAAGACTGAGCCAGTAACTGACTGAAATAATCATCGATAATACCAAGCACTAAAAGATTTTATTAGGCACAATGATGACCTGCTGCTCAGAATTTGTAAAACCCTGTACTACACATATTAACCTATATAATTTAAATACAAGGCATAATTTGTCAATGAAAATGACACCGTACAAAAAAAAATTACTGGATTAAATAAACAATTACAAAGAGCATACCTGACACCAGAAATATCTGCCTCATATGGATTGGTAACAGAATGAAGAGTATTAAACTGGCTTGACTGAGGAAAAATACAGTGATGGAGGGGTTGCTGTGGCATCAGATGATTAGCTGGATCAAATTCTCCAGGCATTATGTCCACATCAATTGAATTCTATCAATAAATTTAGAAAATTAGTTATAATAAAGAATTCTGAAAAATTTTTTTCAACAATTGCAGCAATGCTGAATTTAAAAGCCTGTAACAGATTTTTAGCATTTAATGAAGACTTCATGTTTTATTTTGAAGAAACTACTACAATACTCGTGGCGCCTCCGTAGCCAAGTGGGCAGGAGCAGCAGTGCGTAGCACACGCTTCTTGATTAGACCAGGGTTTGAGCCCGTGCCCACCAAATACGGAGGATGCGGAAAGGTCAGGGAATGACCACCGTATATCCCTGGAGCAATATGGCCTCAGTTGCTAATGCTCCTAAAAACCAAATAACAAACAAACAATACTCATACTAATACATATGTCAAATCACAAGGTGCTTCCTGTGGCCTCAACATATATAAAAAAAAAAAGAAGCTAACTGAATAGAAATCTATAACTCGTACCTGATCTGTCATTAGATGTCTAATTACAGTAACATTACAACCACTGTACACAGATAGACAATGGTAAATCCATTCAAGCGCATAAAGGATAAAACTATGTTAGCTGATCTGACAGAATATTTCAAAATACTTTTGCATCTAATATGAAAAAGATATTAAGATATCCACTGCTCAATTATATTGATAAACATATAATCAATTTATTATACACTATGTAAATCAATTTTTATTTGTCTTTGCATCAAGAATATTTAAGCCTCTATAATGCATAAATATTCTTGATGTAAATATTCTTAAATAATAAATTTAAATAATATGACTGTCTAACACTGTTTCACATATGAGTTCCAATCCTTTACATCAAGAATATTGTTGATATAAAGGAGGATAAATTATGGGTCATTCATAATCTCATATTTTTGATTTTTACCTCCTAAGGATAATACTGAATGAAATATTTATTTTTCCTTGAATCAAACTCACTCAGCCCACAGGAGCAGAAACCTACTCAAAGGAATTTTTTTTTTTGCCATTGTTTTTGACAACTGCCTAAAGTATCCCTTAACCTGAAAATGAACTTGACCAAACAGTGCTCCTATGCACGTATCCCAAATGATAAACTAATTTTTGGAATTGATATTGAATAGCAGAACTGTTTTGCTCCTTTTAAGTATCCCAGGACTATACAAAATAAAACAAATTCTTTTTTTTTTTCTACTTCCCAACAACTTTGATTATTAACCCATTACTTTCAAATACTGTAATTGCTCCCACCAGCAGAGGGAGGAGGAAGACAAGCAGGTGGTAGTATCACTGAAACATTTGACACTTCTTTTAAATAAATAGTTAATATTTGCTTAACAAAGGCAAATTCTTAATATAGATTAATTAAGGGAACTTAACAAATTCATGTTGCAACTGTAGTATAACTGCATTTTTGTCTAGATGATCCTGCATTACTTCTTTAATCAGCAACTCTGTTATCTTCCCTGGAACAGAAGTCAAGCTAATAGGTCTATAATTGCTCTTTTCATCCTTTGATCCTATTTGTGAATTGCAGGTACATTCGCACATCTCCAATCCATCGGGAATCCAAAGACTGTCTCACAATCATGGCTAAATGTTTTTGCTGCCTCCCTTAATATAATTGGGTAGATTCTATCCACCTCAGGTGCCTTTTTTTATGTTCAGCTTCAACAATTTCTCCTCTACTTTCCTTTAATTATCACAGTCATTTAACTCTCCACTAGAGTTTTATAAACTTCTAGCATCTCCACCTCTAAAAAATTCCTCATGCACAAATGTAGATGCAAAATACCTATTCAGTTAGTAAGAAACCTGAGCAAAATCATCAACAGTTAAACCATTCATATCTAGTGCTCCAATATGATTTGTCCCCCCTTCCCTCTAGTGTTCACACAAATAAAGAAGTCTCTGCTGCTCATCTTTGCATTCTTTTCCAGAGACTTTGTAATCTGCCTTAGCTTGCCTAGCCTCCAGAGAAGAAGAATGCATCCCATGCATTCTTCTTCTCTGCCATTAGCTCTCCAGTACATATAGAAAATTTTAGATTATACAATTAGTCCCTGAATGCTTCTCATTTAGAATTTGCTGTTGGTAACTTCATCAGTTGGTTCCACTACACAGAATTTAAAAACTGTCTAAGAATAACAGTCTGCAGATAAAAGATCCTAGTTGATCTCTTATATGCAGACCCTTAATGCACAAAGAGTTGCTGCTGATAATCAGATCAAGGTTGTTTTCTCTTGCTGACTCTCAAATGTAGTGTAGAAAAAATTCATCCAATAAATCCACAAAAGTCTTGCTACTGTGTGAGCTGCCAACCAAAACAGTCCGGTTAATATCTGGAAAATTGAAGTCCCATTATAAGACATTCTGATTTACTGACCCATTCTATTTGTCTATACAGTTGTTCATTATACTCATCAAGACACATTCCTACTCTCATTCTCTGATAAATGGCTAATAAACTGATATTTATATGTGATTATGCTTTTTCAAGGTAACATTTTTAATTTATTAATTTTAAATTCTAAATTTAAAAATGTTCACTTCTCTCCCTTAATAAGATGTATTATAAAGAAGAAAATCTCAACAAGGTCATGCTTGATTTAGACAATGTGCCCTATCATACTATTAATAACATTGAAGACTTGGATGACAACATACAAATCATTTTCATACCAACAAATATGATCTCTTTGTTGCAACCACTAGACCACAAAGGGTGACAGCAATATCCAAAGCTTATTATCTCCAGCAAACTATGCAACTAAATGTCAAACCAGATGGAGATGACTAGCTATGAGTACAAAAATTTTGGAGAGGACTTCTTAATATTTATTTACAATATTAAGAAGTCCACAGACTACTCCTACAGCATCATAGGAGGAAGTCATCTGGGGAAACAATGAATAGTGTGTGTGTGTGTGTGTGTGATGAAATACATGGTTGAACTGCATTTCTAGTCTATAGGAATCTGCCAAAGATGCAAAAATATGGATTGTGGAATTTGAATATGAGATCGACTTCAATGAGGTAGCCATTAGTAACATGGTGGAGATGCTGAAATTGCACAATGATTTAATGAGGATCTGATTGAGCTGACCTAATGACAACCTTAGTGAGTTAGAGCAACAAAAGGTAACAGTGCAGAAGGAAGAAGAAATGCAGCCAACACTGCAAGCACAACATAAAAGAATGATTGAAGTTTTCAGTTTATTCGATAAAGAGATGACCATTCTGATCCAAAAATAAGGTCAGCTAAGAACAAAGCAATAAGATCAGGCAAGGATTGAATGAACTGCACTTAACGAACTCTATCAAGAAAAGTAGCAAAATTCTGCCCAAACCTCTATCCTTGTTTTTTTAAAATGAGAAAATATTAGTTGTGTTAATACAATATATAACTAATAAATAACAACAAAAAATGTTTGTGTATACAATATAACACTTGTGTGCTTACTTTACTGTTTTAATAGTAAAGTAAAGATATGTTTAATTTTTATGTGGTTAAAAAGGTCTCAGACACCAGTATTCATGATAAAGGTAAAATTACCGTTTACTCCGAAGAAACAGAAACAAATAAGCTGCAGGCAGAATCCTTTAATAAGGTAAAGCAGAGCAAAACAAATTAAAACAGAAGCTTTCAAGTTTATCAGAATTTTTGTCAGCTGTATATAAACGTTATTACGAAAACAAAGAATACCCAGTTGTGGTCATATGAGGCAAACAAAGCATGACACGAGTGCAAGCAACAATCACTGGTTGGAATTAGATATTTATAGTTGTGACTGCAAAGTGCATGCATGGTGTGCATGCCAACGTTTATCACACTGGAGGATAACCGCCTACATAATAGGATGAATACGTGCTCCTTTATTGCGGTTAAAAGCGCCATGGCAACCCAATATGTGGAGTGATTCCAGCCACAATGGTCGTGGTAATTTCGTGAGTGGTTGATGACTTCGATGTCTCAGCATGGGTCAAGATTGTGTTGAGATAATCAATGCTCTGTGACTGCTGTGCGATTCGAATCAGCACACCAGATTGCCCTCTCATGCTCTGACATCCGGTCTTGAAGTCTTCTGCTAGCTTCTCCAATGTAACAAGCACTGCAGCCATAGCAGGAAATGCGATACATGAGCTACTCCATAACAGGGAGGGGATTGGCATTTTTTCTCTCGTGAGGAGGGATCGCAGTTTTCTGCCAGGTAGTTGTAAACATTTTATCCGGTGGGTGCGAGGGGTTTTAGAGAGGTGTTGAGATACGCCAGAGTAATAGTGGATAAAGGCTATCATTGTGGGAGGCCCTAGAGTGTGCTGCGAGCTCACAGGCCCGTAAATCACATTTGTCTAGGGTAGAGGTGGGGGTGGCCACATCTGGACAGTTCCATTTTTATTCTCATAACTTCGTCATGTCTTTCGTCCATGGAACTGGAATGGGTCTAGGCATGGGAGAATTGAGCACATGCAGTACTGAGAAGCTTACCAGATCCAATTACCAAAAGGTAATTGGATCTGGTAAGTTTAAGAATGTGTGGCCCTCCAGCTCTTCCGACAGAGCTGACGGGGGACACCCATAGTCGTGCCGTGGACCTGCCTAAATAGGGAGTCACCAAACATGACCACACCACCAGTAAAACACAGGTCTTCAGGGGATAGCGAGGTTCTATTGGGCAGGGTGAGGTTGCTGTTCAACAGATGTTTAGCGCATGTGATGGCTTGTTGAAATGGGACCGAAGTGAACAAAGACACGTCATATGAGGCCAAGACCTGGTCTTCAGTGATGGTAAGGTTGGAAATCAGTCATAAGAACTCCCCACTGTTTAGAAAACAGTAAGAACTCCCCACTGCTGAAAACAGTTGCCCAATAACTTCAGAAAAATGTTGCTAATCTGTGATTGACCAACCCACAAGTTCCAGTCAATATCTGGAAAGTTGAAAATCCCACAGAAGACATTCGGATTTACTGGCCCACTCTTAGTTCCCTGTACAGTTGTTCATTGCACTGAACAGAGTCATTAGGCCTGTAACACACGCCTGTATACATATATTCCCAAACTGGAAGTCATTTCCTTTGAGTATATTTAATAATACACTTATTTGTTTTAATGTTCTCTTTTTTGAACATACATGAAAGTGTATGAAATTTAAAAGAAAATACGTCAAATTTAAAAGAAAAAACAGCAGGCTCTCGTTATAACGCAGTTCACTCTATGCTGATTTGCTATAACGCTTTTCTTATATTATAACCCATATCTCACTATAACGCTCTTTTACCAGCGTACAGATTAAATTTTTGGCATGTTTAATGAAAACGTTTTATCTGATGTAGTCAATAGCTTGAAAATGAATAGCAAAACAGCATTAAAAAGTTTCCCAAGCCAACTTGCAAAATTTTCCCACGCTCAGTGAAATTTTCTTTCACGCTAATTTAATTGCAGTATGGGGGCTTGTTACGTAGTTTCAACATCAACATTTTAAAAAATGATCGAGTATATTGCTTGTAATATTTGCATTATATGCATTTATCCAAAATCTAGTCATCACTCAATACAGTGTTAGGTAACGGACAGTTTACTCAAACATTGTATAATAATTAATGCAACACAGTTACATTTTTGAAGATGAATAATGGTGGATAAGAATTAAAAAGCAACAACATCTGGACGGTACGAAGCCTACTAAGGTAAGAAAAAGACTGAATTTAAAAATTAAATTATACGTTTTGAAGTTACTGTTGTTTGGTTTTTAGGAGCATTAGCAACTAAGGCCATATTGCTCCGGGATATGCGGTGGTCATTCCCTGACCTTTCCGCATCCTCCGTATTTGGTGGTGACGGGCTCAAACCCTGGTCTAATCAAGAAGCGTGTGCTACGCACTGCTGCTCCTTCTCACCTGGCTACGGAGGCGCCATGTTTTGAAGTGAATCAATTCGTTCAACCACAAGTGAATGTGTGCAATCATTTAGGACTGGAAGATTTAACTGTAAGAATGATTATAAAAAATAAAGAATTAATTTTAGCAGGGAAAGACAGCTGTTCCACTGCAAGCAACTAAATTGGTTATGGCTAGGCCGGCTATTATGATTAAAATGGAGAGACTTCTAAATAATTTTATTGAAGATAATATCCAATGCACAATTCCATTAACTTAAATATTATTAAATAAAAAACAATTAGCCTATTTGATGATCTGAAGAAAGCTCACCTAAAAAAAAAAAAAGATAAAAAAGTGGAACCATTTAAAGCTAGTAAGGGCTGGTTTGATAGATTTAAAATTCAGGGAGAAGCCGTAACTTTCAAAAAAGAACTTCTTAAAATTATTGAAAAGAGGTGTTAGGACTGGCAGATTTAACTGTAAGAACAATTATAAAAAATAAAGAAGTATAACAATTATAAAATGTTATACTTCTCAACAAGTTTTTAACATAGATGAAACGGGACTTTTTTGGAAATGAATGCCTAAAAGAAGCTTCATATCGAAAGAAGGAAAAAACATGTCAGGCTTCAAAGCGGCAAAGGATCGGTTTATTTTATTGTTGAGTGCTAACACTGCAGGGGATTTTAAAGTAAAACCTCTTTTAGTTTACTAGAAAGAGGGCCAAAATACAACCCAAAATTGACCAAAGGTACGAAAACCCGACAGCCCAGGGCCATCGGATTAATAGACTCATGATTTTCATTGGCATTTTAAGTTTAATTTTGATACGTAATGTAGTTGATTACCACAAAATTATATACGTATGTAACGGAGAACATTTTATATGTACAGATTTTTAAAATTAAATATTTTGACCGACACTTTTACTACCGCATCTTTTACTACCATTTATTATTTGTGAGTCGTGGTGGTATAGACCACAATTCACAAATACATATGTTATATTACGGGGAATATGGCGCTTGCTTAGCACTGATTCACTTATCGCTCTGTTTTTCCGGAACAAATTATCAAAGTTAAGCGGGGGTCACCTGTACATAAAAAAAATTAATGGGTGGTGGTACTCAACTGAGAATAAGTAACAATAGTCTTCTCTATCAGTGAAGTGTTACTTATTCGAGGTAGTGCAATGTCATGGCAACTCGTCGTGAAGGCAGAGCACAATATGAGAAAGAGCAAATGATGCCGCCAACAACTACTTTGTAGTTTCTTAAGAGTTATCTATGGTGTATCTAAACACCGATATCATATATAAAAAAATTAACATAATTATATAAAAAAATATATATACAATTATCTTTAAGCACAACTTTAATTGGCCTCTCTTTTTTTATTTAATCTCGTTTAAAGTGGAAAACTCTGTTTTGCAAAAGTAGGAAGTAGAAAACGGCAAAAAAATTCTAATTGCCTTTTCCGAAATTCGTGGAAATTCATTTTGAATTTTGATCCAAAATTTGCTAACATCAATGTTATTAAAGTGAATTTCCAGCAACTGGTTACTATGGATCTCAGCCAATTCTTCTTCTTCCAAATTAAGTTCTAACGTTGGAAGGTTTCTTGTTGCAAATGGGTTACAAATACCCACAAATATTTTTTAGTATCAAGGGATGGGAAGTAATGCTCAATTTTTGTCTTTAACAGCTCTAATATTTTGCTTATTTTTTTCCATATTTTTTCCTTATAGTGTACTCAATTTTTCTTTAAGGACGAACTTGTTAGTAGCAGTGAGCAAATTTTCCTAGGCTTGCATACTGATATTTAATTTATTTAGCTGTGCAAATAAATCTGCTATAAAAGCTAATTTACAGCACCAAATTTCATCACTTAAATAATCACAAAATTATGATTGTTCCAGTGAAAAAAATACGAGCATTTCCTCACGCAACTCGTATATACGCATAAGCACATTTCCTTTCGATAGCTGCCAAACCTCAGTATGCATTTTTAAAGAAAAATGATCAGACTCCAGTTCCTCGCATAATTTTCCAAAAACATTTTTTGTTTTTGGTTTTTTTGTGGTCTAGTTTTTATATAATTGACCATTTTAACCACTTGATCAAGTACAAGTTTTAAATCAGGTAAGACTGCCTTTGCTACTAGAACTTGTCTGTGTATAAAACAGCATGTTATAATAATATTTGAACTGTGTTGTTTTACTAAGTTTACAAATGCTTTTAGTGCTCCTATCATCGAGGGAGCACCGTCGGTACTCCCATAATATACCACACTTCTGTATATAATTATTCATTACTTCAAAAATATCTTGGCCATTCTTTCAGTGAGTTCTTTACAACAACAAAAAAGATTAATAATTGTGTTGTTTTCGATAAACCTGACAAATTCTATTAAATGGGCTTTCCCGCTAATATCTGTAGAATTATCTACTTGAAATGCAAACAGTCGCACAAAATTATTAACATGTTGAACAACCTGTTCTTCAATATCATTAGACATTTCTTTTATATGCCTGCTAATTGTGCGTCATTATTTTTTTTTTCAACTTCCTCTCCAAAAATACTTTTCACGATTACCCAACAATGCTGATAAAAATCAGACTTTCTGCAATCAGCTGAGATTTCTTTTTTTTTTTTGCCACCAGTTCAGCTAATAAATAGCTAGCTTCTTGCGCTTTATCAGATATTTTAGCCATATTATAAAATTCTGCACCTTGTTTTCTACCGTTCTAGTAGAGGCCTGCAGTCTTTTAAAATACTCCACAGTTTTGGACGATAAATTCTCGTTTCATAGAAAATTAACACTGCAATTTACTCGACACCATCAATTCATTCGACAATTTTAAACCACATACCACACATAAAGGTTGAGGACAACCTTGGGTACAAGCATATGAAAATCATCACCATATTTATGACGTTTTCTTCTTTTTTTGATATTTTCTCGTTTTTGTTTTTGAAATTTTCTCCATGCTTGTTGTTATCAAGTTGCCTCTTCTGATTTCCTTTCACTAAAAATTTATCCATCATTAATAATTTCTAAAAAAATTAAAGTTACTTCTACTAATACAGTTAATTGAATATACCAGTTCTATAAGAATTAACTGAATATGACATTTTAGAGATAAATACACAAAAAGTACTTTAAAAACACAAAGCTTATGCTGCTTACAAGTTGCCCTTAATTCGTAGTCCTATGCTTTATGCACATATATACAACTGCAAAATGCACTACAGTGTGCCTGGAAGAGACTCTCAAGTGATAACAATGGCTGAATAAAGGCAAACAATTCTAGTACTAGGAATCAAAAGGTAAATAAAGGTGAACAGATCATCTAGTACTAGGAATTAAATGTGACATCACATTGACCACCCAAAGGAAACTGGGTGGTCAGCGCAGCGTAAATAAACGAATTTTTTATTTGAATTAATTTTTATTATAAAACTCTTTTTTTTTTTAATGGCATTTTCCATGGCACACAGGTTGAGGAACATTGCTCTACTCTACCAGATAGCGACTGGAAAGAGTCTGAGCAGTGTGTATGCAGGAGGCATTGTCAAGACCACATTATATCAAAGAGTTGGGTATATTCTTGCGATATCCAAGAATTTCATTACTTCATACAGCATGTCCTCCCCACATTTTCTTACTACTGATTACATTGTGAATTGTCAAAATAATAGAACAAGCTTATCTGCAAAAAGATCTAAAGCCCCCAAACACTTCCTTGTTCATTTCATAAATAAATGTGGTCTCAGTTCTAATCTCAATGATGTTCATTTCCACTTACAGTCTGCCAAAACCCATGTCCTTTTTCTGACAGAACTGCAGTTATTGGTTCAACCACTGCTCATCTCAGGTGTCCAAATTATTTGCTGTATGATTCCTTTGGATTCAAAATTAGTAGTTGTGCATATGTAAGTTCTGATATTCCTGTCAGAGACTTGAATTTGGAATCTCCTCTTTTCGATCTTCTCTGGCTTAAAATCTCTCTTTACCACATTCTATCAAATTCATCTGTTGCCTCTATTGTTCTTCCAATTCCACTATTCACTTGGAACTCTGACTTCCTCTTTTTGAAACTTGACTTTCTCCACTCCAACTTTCCTAATAGTAAGGTAAATTTCCTTGGTAATTTTAATGTTCACAACACCAACTGACTTTTGTTTTCTTGTCACACCAACAAAGCTTGTCAAGATGCTCAGGTTTTTGCAATTACTAATGACCTTGCATAGATTGTTCATTTACCAACCAGAATACCAGACAATCCTAAACAGGCAACCAACACGCTTGATCTTTTTTCTCACAAACAACCCTTCTAAGTACATGGTTGAGGTGAGTGGACCTCTAAGCACCTCAGATCACAATTTGGTGATGTCTCATCTCCAATGGAGACTTTCTCTAGCAGCCATTCTCAACATAACATGTTTGTTATTACAATAATTTTGCAAAAAGGGGATGATCTGCAAGATTTCTTTTCATTCGTTGGATTACTGTTTCAAATCTTCTGACGTCGATGTTTGCTCAGATCATGTCAGTGAAAATATTCTTGTAGTGATGAAATCCTTTATTCCACACTACACCTCAAAATCGTGTCTTTTATCTAAACCTTGGTTTTCCAATAAATGTGCTAATGTTGTTCAAGAGAATGTTACATATCATAATCAGCTTGTATCCAAATCTCCAGGTTCATTTTCTACTGACACTAAGGCTCATAACAATTGAAAAGCAGTTATTGATCAGTCTAAACTAGATTTCAAACAGGCTAAAAGAAGAAAACTTGCTTCTTGTCCAAATGGCAGTCAAACATTCTGGTGTCTTACCAAAGCTATTGGCCACAACTGTTGCCCATCTCTGTTCCCACCTCTGTCAAAACCAGATGGCTCTATTACAACAAAGATAAAGCTGACATCCTATTTTTCTTCCAACTCCTGCATCGATGATCTTGGTAAACCACCTCCCGCCATTCCCAGTACACTCCATTCAATGCCACCTGTGGTCTTCCATCAAAGGGATGTCAGAAGAATTTTGAACAATCTTGATACTAAAAGAGCTCCAGGTCCTGATGGTATTTCTCCACTTGTCCTCAAAACGTGTGCTCCAGAACCTAGTCCAGTTCTACGTCCCCTTTTCTTCACTTTCTTATTCAAAGGATTTTTCCCTTCTGCTTGGAAATTTGCTCATATCCAGACAGTTCATAAAAAGGGTGACAAATCCCTCCCATCCATCATCCAACAGCACTTAATTCTACTCCTTTGAAAGTAATGGAAAAATCAATTAACCGTCAACTCCTAAACTATCTAGGAACCTTTCATCTGATCGATGATCATGTATGGATTCTGCCAGTGTCATCGATCCACTGGCTAATGGATCGATATTCTGACTAATGTTACCCATCTACGGACAAATTCAATGGAAAAGTTTGATGAAACTGAAGTATTTGCTCTTGACATTTCAAAGGTTTTTGATCATGTTTGGCCTAAAGATATTCTAAATAAGCTTCCATCTTATGGTTTGCCAATTGTTTGTTGTAATTGGGTATCCAGTTTTCTCTATGATGGCTCACTGAGGTGATGGTAAATGGTTATCTATCATCTAACTTCTCCACTAATGCTGGTGTTCCCTTATGTTCAATTCTTTCTCCCACTCTTTTCTTCTTGTGTATTAATGACCTTCTTCCATTGACCTGAAATCCCATCAATAGTTTTGCTGATGATAGCATATTCAATTCCACCTTCCACTTAAATATAACTTAGTTGATTTCAATCCTTCTAAAACTCAGCTCTGTCTTATATCTCACAAAAAATGATTCTTCTGCTCCTATGCTTATCTTTGATGACACTCTGATTTCTCTCTATTGGAAATTACCCTGAATTCTAATCTGTCTTGGCATAAGCACATTACAAATATTGCTTCCTCTGCATCTAAAAAACTGGATTTTCTCTTTCCCTGTCGGCATTACTTTTCTCTCAAACAGCTGTTCACTCTGTACAAATTGCAAATCTGCCCTGACATGGAATATTGTTCCCACGTCTGGGACAGTGCCCACAAAACCTCTCTCGGGCTTCTACATTCCATTCAAAAGAGGGCAGTTAGGTTAATTAATGACTTATCTCTAACAGGGTCTCTCTGTTAGAGATAAGTCATAGTCTCTGTCTCATAGATGTCCTGTTTCTGCTGCATGCTTTTTTTCTAGTTACTTCCATGGACACTGTTCTTCTGAATTGTCTTTATAATCCCCACTCTCTCTTCCAAAGCAGGCCGAACTCATGCTGCAACCAGTTAACGTCCATTTACTGTCCAACTTTTCTTCTTCCTCATTTATTTTCAACTTCCATTTTCTGGAACAACCATCCTTCATATGTATTTCCTGAAAATTACAATCTACAGAAGTTCAACTCTAATATCAACAAGTACCTTCTTTCATCTTCTCGACCTTCAGCCCATGCATGGTACTAAGTACTATATGTTCTAATGCTTCTTGTGTTTTGGGTTTTCATAAAAAAAAATTATTATTAAAAAAAGAAAAATCTATAAATTAAAAACCAAGCACTATGTAAATAAACCTTAGATTCATGAAATCTAAATGAATAATTTTTAATGTGGTTATATTACAGATGGTGCTATGGTAGACAAATTTATGCAAAAAAATGGAATCCTCAATGACCACGAATAAAACATGCAATGCACCGTTGTCTTGAAAACTCTATATCAAACTAAATATACACTGATGATTGAAGAACCCTGTGAATATACACTGCAAAAAATCTAGAGAGATCGAGACCTACTAACAAATATGAAATCAAGAACACCGGATTATGAACTGCTGAATGTTGACCCCAAACACGAAAACCTACTGCCACTCCTCATATGACTTTTTTGGACATTATTAGGTGCTCATCAGTGTAAAGATAGGTAAAGCAGAAAGATCAAATGAACAGACATTTTTACACATCCATTAATTAAAAAGGAAAAAAAAAATTATTTTTAATTAATGGAATTTGATTATTATTAATGCTTTTCTTTAAGTAATGGAGTCAGTTGTTCGTTTTATTTTCTTGCTTGATATGGATTTCTTTGGTTACTTTTGTCACTTGTGTCTGATTCATTTGGTCCCCTCCACTTCCTTCTGTATCTATCTAGACTGTGACCAACAGTTCATCATGAGTTGAAAATAGTTGCAGCAAGGGTATTTATAAATAAGATGTGTAAGAATGGCTTTTCATTTGGTCTTTCTGTTTTATCTATTTCTTCACTGATGAGAACCTAAACCTAATCAGGTCTGAAACAGCTGTATGAGAAGTGGAAGTAGATTTACATGTTTGAGGTCAATAGTCAACATTTCATAACCTGGTTATTTAGTGTCCCTGATTTCATATTCGTAAGAGGTCTCAATCTCTAAATTTTGTCCCATGTATTTAATTAGACATAAAGTTATCAAAACAACACATTATGAATTTTATTCACAGTACAGTAAAATAATACCAATTGTATCAGTATGATGCATTAAATTATATACAGTGCATTCCGGTTATTTGGGCCTCCGGTTAATCGGGGCAGCCGTTTATTTGGGGCAAATCTTAAAAAACAGAAACCACTCGAGAAAATAGCCAGGATTTACTTCGCTTAATTGGGACAGCATACCATTTAATCGGGGCAGGAGACCGCAGAACTGGAGATTACCCTATGATTGTCTCCAACGGTACCACGTGGTCAGTTGAAATTCTGGAGGACACAACCATAAAACAATAAAAACAATTAGCAGTTACCCGTTTATTGGGCTTTTCTGTTAAATCTGTGAAATCTATCATAAACTTTTCTGTGAAATCTATCATAAATGGACAGTAAACTCGATCTTACTGAATTTGTGATAATATCATGTGCGCTCGTCAGCTGTCTGCTGACGAGGCTAGTAGGGGCCAGACGTGTTCAAAGCCGCTAAGTGGATTTTTATTATTTATTGATTTGAAATTATTGTTTTTCTAAAACTCTTGATTTAAATTTAGTAGTATAGCATTATTTTGTGATTTTCTGATTAATGTGGTGTATTTATTCTTTACTCAGCCTTGCAATTGCATAAAAGTATCGGTAAGGGTATCCACGTGTTACAAGTCGCAACTCCGCTGAACGAGAAGTTTTTTTTTTTTTTAGCCATATTTAGCCGCTTATTGAATATTTTTTACATCAAATTATTTTTTGTAAGTAGCTTATAGACCTAGTAAGGATCATTAGTTTATTCTGAATTGAGACAGCGAGATTTGAGAGTTAATTAATACTTAAGTGTCCATAGATTACCGTTCGTAACTTCCCGCCTTTGTCTTTGTCATACGATCGTTATATATCAAACCTAGATAGCGTTAGTATAGTATAGGTTATAATATTTTCAGTGATCGGTAAAATCTATTAAACTTGTTGAACTTCGTTGGCATTTAAATTGTACTTTTAACTAAATACATATACCGACTTAGATTACAAACGTAACATAATTAATTAATACATAACTGATACGGAAGTTATATAAAGGGAACTCGGAGATAATTAATACTTGACACTAAAAAATATATATACCGTTATAACTGTGTTGGGAGATAAGTTAGGGTTATAAACTGAAATTGAAATTTTAATTAAATTAAAAGAAATCATGACTCAGACCAGAGCAGCAAAACAAAAGGCTCAAGCTAATGGAAGTGCTGTGGCTCAGAGGAGAACTGAGGGGGGCAGTTGCCTTCTCAATCACAGCCTTCTAAAATGCACAGCTTGCATGATGTTTGTGGACATTCAGGTACGGGACATTATATTGCCATGGGGAATGTCTTTGTGTGTGCGCGCGATGCAAGGAGTGTATCGAAATCAGGCAACAACTCAGCGTTCTTATGGGCCTATATGAGAGCTTGAAGGACAGGGTGGATGCCCTCGAAGGAACTAAATTGAGGGGCCCATCAAGCTCTCAGCTGCCCACATCAACGCCAGAGCTTGCACTTGGTCGTCGCGCAACACAGCGGCAACCCCCAAGGCAGAATGTGCTGGTCCCAAAGGAACTAGTAGTTGTTGGTGACTCTATTGTCAGGAAAACGGGGAACATGCTTTGTAAAAAGGATAGGTGAAACAGGACCAGGGTATGTCTGCCAGAGGCAAAGGTTGATGACGTAGAGCAGATATCATCTTTTAAGGTTACAAAAGGTGATATAGTTGTACACGTTGGCACTAATGATATCAAGAGTAGGAGACCGGCAGAATTGCTTAACAAGTACAGTTCACTGTTGAAAAAAAGCCGTGAAATAGGGTTGAATTTGAAAGTGTCTGCAATTCTGCCCAGACACGATGAGTATATGATGAGAGCCTTGTCGATCAATTCGACCCTGGAAAGATTGTGCAAGGCTCAAGGGGTAGAATTTTTTTCAGCCTGGACTGTACTTGTTAACAGGAGAGATTGCTTCTACAGGGATGGGATACACTTAAATAGAAAGGGTGCAAGAATATTTGCTGATGCTATCGAGGCAGTGTTAGGTGGGTCGGAAAACTGCTAGCTTGGGGGGAGACAAAGACCAATAGATTGACAGTAGCCACTGGCAGAGGTGAAAGAGATTCTTGCACTGCTTCTATTAGAATGAGCAGAAGCCTGAAAAACAAGATGCATGGTATTTCAGAGACTGCTGGGAGCCATTGCAGTACAAGTAAACACATGGGTTGTGTTAGGGTAGCTAAGAATAGAAACAGGTGCAGGTATACTTGCGTGTACACCAACGCTAGGAGTTTAGTAAATAAATTTGATGAATTTGAGGTATTGCTCAAAACATCAAAGGCAGATATTGTTGGGATATCAGATATGTGGTGTCACACAGATATAAGGGATGCAGAACTGCAATTTGGGGAGTACAACGTCTACAGAAAGGATAGACAGGATAGGAAGGGGGGGGGTTATGCTATTAGTTAAGAAACACATAAAAACCAAGGAAGTGAAGCCAGTCGACATCGCTGGACAGTGCAGTGTTGAGTCAGTTTGGTGTGACATAAGCATTGGGAGATCAAAATTGAGAGTAGGAGTGTGCTACAGGCCTAATGACTCTGATGAGTATAAAAAAAGAAACTGTACAGGAAAATAGAGTGAGCCCGTAAATCAGAGAGTCTTATAACGGGAGATTTTAATTTCCCAGATATTGACTGGAATTTGGGGGCTGGTCACTCACACACTAGCAAGGCTTTTGTGGATTTATTGGATGATTGTTTTCTACATCAGCATGTTTGGGAGGCAACTAGAGGGAGGAATACTCTTGATTTGATTATCAGCAGTGATTCTTCAAGCATTAAGGATCTGCAGATAAATGAACCACTAGGTGGCAGTGATCACAGTGTGCTGAAGTGGGATTTACTCAAAGAGGTAACTACCATTAGGGGTAAAGGGAAGGGTTAGTGCTTTCGTAAAGGCGACTATGATGGACTGAGACAGTATTTAAATTCTATACAGTGGGACCAACTGATGATGTTACCAACAGCAAATGCAAAATGGGAAGCATTCAAAGAACTTATCTTGGAAGCTACTAGGCTTTACATACCAACTAAGAAATATTGTTCAAGGTTTAGGCCTAAATGGATGTCAGATGAACTGATGAGGCATATGGCAGAGAAGAAACATGCATGGGATACATACATACAAATTAACACATGACACAGAAGCCTATGATAGATACAAGTTGATCTGTAACCAAGTTACAAAGGAGGTTAGGCAGGTGAAGCCAGATTACGAGAAATCTTTGGCAAGGGATGCAAAGAAAAACAGCAAAGAGTTCTTTACTTATGTAAACTCTAGAAGGAAGGGGATGAATCAGATTGGTTAACTTGATATCGATGGGTCAACTGTTAATGATCCTGCTCAGGTAGCTAACAAACTAAATGAATATTTTGCATCAACATTCACACATGAGGAGTTATTTAGTGAGGGGAAAGCCAGAGGTGTATTCAACTCTAGCAGTAAGCTAGAGAATCTTGTAATAACTGAGAGTAAAGTGGAGGAGAAATTGTTGAAGATAAACACAAGAAAGGCACCTGGGGTGGATGGGATCTATCCAGTTATATTAAAGGAGGCAGCAAAGGAAGTAAGCAAACCCTTTGCCATAATTATGACAGCTTCTTTGGACTCAGGGGAGGTACCCACAGACTGGAGATGTGCAAATGTCACCCCAATTCACAAAGGAGGATCAAAGGCTGACACAAGTAATTATAGACCTGTGAGTTTAACTTCTGTTCCAGGAAAATTAATGGAGGCACTAGTTAAAGAAGCACTGCAGGATCATTTAGACAAGACTTCAGCTATAGCTCGGACACAGCATGGTTTTGTTAAGGGGAAGTCATGCCTGACCAATTTGACTGGATACTATGATGCAGTCACAAAGGAACTGGATGCATTGAATAACTTTGATATTATATACTTGGATCTTAGAAAGGCTTTTGATACTGTTGCACAAAGAACTTATCTTGCACATGGAAGACTGCTGCACAAATTGGAGCAGTGTGGCATTGGAGGCAAAGTGCTGCTATGGATAAAGGGGTGGCTGATGGGGAGAAGACAGAGAGTGGTAATCAATGGACACTGCTCGTGGTGGACTAATGTTATTAGTGGAGTCCCTCAGGGCTCAGTGTTGGGTCCATTATTGTTTTCTGTATTCATAAATGATATTGATGAGGGTATATCAAGCTTAATGTCGAAGTTTGCAGACGATACAAAGGTAGGCAGGGTTGTCAAGGACACTACTGACACTATGCTGCTGCAACAGGATCTAGAAAGGTTGAGCAGATGGGCTGAGAGGTGGCAAATGAAGTTTAACATTGACAAATGTAAAGTACTACACATGGGAAACAGCAACCCCAGAGCAACGTATCAACTCTGTGGTACTACACTGACAGTGGTAGAGAATGAAAGGGACCTGGGGGTGGTTGTGCAGGCAGATATGAAGTTCTCTGAGCAGTGCAGACGGGCTGCAAGAGTAGCTCATGGTGTATTGTCAATGATATATAGGAATTTTTCTAGCAGGGATAAGGAGGTGATTATTCCCTTGTATAAGGCAATGGTCAGGCCACACCTAGAGTACTGTATACAGGTCTGGGGGCCTCATTTCAAGAAGGATGTAGAGCTGCTGGAACGAGAACAGAGAAGGGCAACAAGATTAGTGAATGGAACAAAGGGGTGCTCTTATGAAGAAAGGCTTAAGTTTTGCAAATTACAGTCTCTGGAGACTAGGCACCAGCGAGGTGATCTGATAGAGGTGCATAAGGACTTGAATGGTTTGAGCATGCTCAATGCTGATGGGATTCTTCCTCTCACTCAGAATAATCACCTGAGAGGGCATAAATTCAAATTGAGGAAAGACAGATGTAGGATAGACGTGCGGAAATTTGCCTTTAGCCAGCGGGTGGTTGGTTGGTGGAACAGACTTCCATCCCTTGTCGTGGAAGTTGATAGCCTAAATAAGTTTAAAGCTCAGCTGGACAGGTATTTTGAACGAACAGAGGGGTGAAGTGGAAGTGGTTTTTTTTTTTTTTTTGGCTGATGTTGCATAAGCTTGCTTTCTTGCATCAAATGCCTCTACTAATGTTAAAATGCTAATACCGACAGCTGGAATTCTGTGAGTTATTATGGTGAAACGTGTTTACACTTCCATGAAATCTTCAATCATATAAAAAAATTAATTTTCAGAATCTTCTCTTCATTCCTATTTTTAAAGCTTTGTAACTCATTACTCCGTTCTCACTTGCACATATTGTGTTACGTTAATCACGTTATGATGGAGTCACCATCGTAACATGATTTGATTGCACAGTGAACCAATTGTAAAGGGGGGGGGGGATACTTGGTATTTTTAACTATTTACATGAAACTTCGGATAAGTGGGGCAGCCGCTTAATCGGGCCAAAATGCACTAGTTCCAGTGTGTCCCAAATAACCGGAATGGACTGTATATGAATTAGTAATTATTTTTTACAACATACTTTAAAAAATTAAAAGATGTAAATACTTACAGTCAACTGTAAGAGTATTCTGTCCAATATCTTTACTGCCTCCACACTGCTGGTTTTGGTTTTCTTTGTTAAATATTTGTTCTAAAAAAAAAAAAAACATTCAGATTTAACACTGAAAAAAGTCAAAAATAGTGTGTATTTTTGACACAATCACTCATTTACTGCACTTTCATTATGTGTTTTTATATATATACAGGGTGTCTCAAAAATACACCGCATAACTTCAGGATTGAGTTCCTCATATGTAGACAATAAAAATATTTTATATCAACAGTTTCGGAAATGCTTGGTTTCCGAGTTTTGAAGGTCTGTCTATGACACTTAACTGTTCACATCACCTTATAGTAATTGTTCAAAATGTCCACCTTCTGCCTGAATACAGGCCTCACATCGCGTCTCATGGACTTGTGAAGACAATGCGAAATTCCTGGCATGTTTCGTATTGCCACAATTTGACTGTGGAGAGTTTCCACATCAGCTACCAGAGTCGAATACACCAATAACTTTAAATGGCCCCACAAGAAGAAATCTAGTGGGTTTAAATCAGTGAGCATGGAGGCCAGGCAGTTGGTCCACTCGTCTACTTCAGGAGTCGTAGATCTTGGTCGTCCTCTGTCGGCAGCACAAGGTGTAAAGGTCCTATGTTCACAAAGGCAGCGATGGATACCTTCAAACGTTTTTCTGTCGGGACATCTTCATTCTGGGAAACTTTCGTGGTACAAACAACGAGCCTCCAGAGCATTGCCTTCCGCCAAACCATACATAAAGTGCATATTCGCTTGCTCCTAATTTGAATACATGGTCGGAATGGAAAACCACCAGATTCTGTCAGAACCTTGTGACGAAGGAAATCACTTGCACGAGATAAGACATTCCAGTTAATAACTTGGGAACCAAGCATTTCCGGAACTATGTTGATATAAAATATTTTTATTGTCTACATATGAAGAACTCATTCCTGAAGTTATGCCGTGTATTTTTGAGACACCCTGTATATATGGGAATTGTTTTTCTCTTTGATGTATATATCTAGTACCTAGGTATACACATATGACATGATACATGGCTTATCCTCTCTTTGGTTCTTTCTCTCCGAATATTACTGTGCATATATAGAGAACCTACTTAAACCTTATCTACTAAACTATTAATACCATGAGGGATGTGCAGGATTGGACCAGCCATAGAAATCTCACTGTGCAGCAACAAGTTGTCTTCTTTACTAATAATTTTTCTATACATTAAATTTTCCTCCTAGTGATATTTATTCAGCCAATGGAAAGAAGAGGGATGCAGGTTATGTGGTAATACATAACAAATATGTAACAGAAGCTTGTTTTACTGTGGTAAAACAAGTGTCTGTTTTAGGGTGATCATGCTAGATAAACCTTGTACACTCAACCATCCCTTTATCCATAACAGCAATTTGCCCTTTCTGTAAGGAGACCTCTTACTATATAACTTTTGTGTTAATAATAAAACTAATTTATTGTGAAATGCTATACGTATTTATATACACATAGATATGTAGGTGTATACAAGTTTTCTCTGACTTCCTTCCAAACCACCCATATTAAAGATGAGAGCAGTAGAGTGCACACGCCAACAGCTAGCTATTAAAAGAAACAGTAACCTTTTTCATTTACTGTTTTTATGCCTGTTCTCTGCACCAATACTTCTGGCCTTCCAACCCTCACAGTTAGTACAGTGATTATAACATTTGGAAGAGGCCTATATTCAAGAGATGTGAAGACTAAAGAAGCGAAAACTTCTTTTTTATCCCTGCATGATGGCCAAGTCAATCAGTCTTGGGAAGGGTTTGCATGAAATTTTCAGCTATATAAACATGAGGTTTTTCATTTCAAAAAGCAGGCAAACTAAACATAGAACATATGAAATTTAAGATACAATATCAATTTTCTTTACTTTTCATTTATATCTTGGTATTCCTTCTAAAGCATTGTAGCCTGCCTCAGGCATATAATGGAAGCATTTTCCAGTTAAATGACTGAGGCACATTACTAGTGTATCACTTATTTAAAGCATAGTAGTTATGTGTTGAATGGGTCAAAAGTCTGACACTAGGGAAAACTGATAGGATTTAAATATAGAAAACATTTTGTAGTGCAGGTAAACATCCAGAAGCATTGATCCTGAAAAGACACAATTAGGATGGTTGTTTAGACTGCCACTTTTGAAGTCTCTAGCTATTTTCAAAGAAAAAAAAAATTATCTATGCTGATATTCAGTTTATCAGGAAATGAGTTATTATTAACCTGATTATATCAACTTCAGAAACAATGACTAAAATACCACTGAATGAAAAATGGAAGCCTTGCTGAACCTTTCTTTGCTTTGAATATCTCTGAAAATAAAGTTCTTTAAAGCACTATTTTTTAGAGAATTAAAAGGATATCATTTCATAAAAAACATCCAAAATAAGTGATGAAGGATTTAAGCAGAATCACTGTTTTCCTGAAGCTGAAGCTAGTTCACCCATGGTTTCAATGTTGTATAAAAAGTACTGACTTTTGACATAGCCATTTTAGCTATGAAATGCTAAAATGGCATACAAGGCATATTTCAAGAAAAGAACTTGAATAAATCAACCATTTTTTTCAAATTTTCTGATATTTGTAATTATAAGAATGATATAATAAGAACATTTATAACTGGGATCAGTGTCAGCTGTCTTTAATTCTGAATTATATAGAAGAAAGCAAATAGTTATGCTCAGATATGAATTAACAACTATAGCAATATCAGTTAAAGGATGTAGGATAACGCATTTATTAGCAAAAGTACAGAGCAGTCAGTAAAAATTCTCTGAAAATGCACTGAATTTCTGGGAAAAGAGAATAGGGTTTACAGTAAGAGCAAAAGCCTGTAAATTGGTAATAAGTTTATTCCAAATTTCCAAATGCCTCAGAAGGCATATTAAAATTAACCATCAGCAGCAGTAGTAGTGACCTGAGGCTATCTGGTGTCCTGGTAAAAATGAGGAAACAATACTCTAAAAATGAATTGAAAACCAAGAAATCACTAAATAAAATTACATATTAAAGATTGCAACTAAAACAGAGTAATAAAACAGAAAAAAAAGTCATGCCCCCTTCCACTCTGCCAAACTAAACAAGCTGTTACTAATTTAAAATAAATTTACTTGTGTCAGTAATACAACATTCAAAATTACTGAAATAATATGGTTTTCACTGATTTCACTTACCTTTGACATGAAATCTTTTTCTTTAATACACTGACTAAGTGCATTTCCAGCAATTACAAGTCGAACAATATTTGATGCTTTCTCTTGGTCAAATTCCTCCCCAAGCTGGCCAGTAATAAATTCTACCAACAGCTGAAGTGGAAACAGTACATCTGCACTGTGAGATAAGCCTAATCCTGAGACCAGCAGAACATATCTAAATGATACAAAAAACAAAAAAATAAATAATAATATATATGTGTGTTAAATAGAATAAAAATTAAATAGAAAGTGGAAAAAAGAAGGCAGAAAAATGAGGGAGTAGTCTAGTGCAGTCAGGGCAGCAAATGCTAAACCTATGCAGAACATGGACAATAAAGTGAAAAAAAAAAAAAAAAGAAGAAGATAGAGAGTGATAGAAGAGGGATAAAAGGTGACAAAAAAAACTGTATAATAACAGATAAATCATTACAAAATTGACAAAATAAGGATGTTGCCAATCCAAATTAAAGGAAAAATTTAGCGGTGGACCCCTTTGCTAAGCACCAGTTTCCATTAGTCTTTTATATTCAATTCGATACTATGGTATGTTCTACTTTTTATTTTTATCTCTATTTTTACTTATTTCTGTATTGTTGGCAGGCTGCATTTACATATAGTGATATTTCACGTAATTCAGAAACTGGTGCTTAGCAAAGGGGGCCCGCTATATTTTTGCTTTAATCTGAACTCTATTTTCTAAATTATTTAATAATGTTTCTCCAACAGTACTCTATTCTTAATTTTGCATGTTAAATTCTTCTTCGCTCTACTGGTTTGCCACGCTACTGGCATACTTTCATTTCTTTTTATCTTTAAGTAATAGTTTTACCTTCATACCTTTTTAGTAGGACTGTTAATCTCTCAACACTCAATTGCAAATGATTATAATATGAACTTATCCTCCGTACATAGTCATAAATCAATCAAGTTGAAATAACTATTAATTAATATGAAAATTAAAATAATCCTGCCTTCAACTCTCATATCACATCAAGGGAATCGGAAAGAATCACAGAAAGACAGTGGCTACAAACCTCCAACAAAACCAACCAACATCTCAAGTCAACATGAGAATTGAAAAGCAACTGTCGTAAAATTCTAAAACAACGAAACAAATAAATTAATCCACATATAAATTAAACTCTAAAACCAATTTATTAACTTCTTTTAAGTGACTAGCTTATTCGGGTTACTACCGTGTTCACAAGAAGTATCAAAAGCAATTCGCGAATGATATCCTCCCCCCATGTTATATATAAAATTAAACGTTATCTGACAAGAGATTATTTATCTAAACCAATGTATGCATGCCTATTCATGCATGCGCGTAAGCATCCACGAGTTCGAAATATTATAAGGTCTACGTATATTAATAGAGTTTACTATAATAATAGGACATATTGGGCTCCATAGCTCTTTTTAATATTTTTAATTTCTTTTTATTGAAACAAACTTGCAGTTAAATACACACAACATGTTGTGGTTTTTGCATATTTGCTGCCACTGATGTCTGTTCTACTATCCTTATTTTTTATTTTCACTTAATTTTGCACTTATTTCTCTGTCTAATATTTGATTCATTTTGGTTTAATTAGAATTATATAAACATAATACAGTCCATTCCGGTTATTTGGGACACATCGGGACTAGTGCATTTTGGCCCGATGAAGCGGCGCCCCAATTATCTGAAGTTTCACATAAATAGTTAAAAATACAATGTACCCCCCCCCCCTTTACAATTGGTTCACTGTACAATCAAATCACGTTATAATGGAGTCACCATAGTAAAGTACCATTCATTATACGATGTGCAGTAAGCGACGGTCATTGTGATCACGTTTGTGAATTGAATTTTAATTCTATTAAACAGCGATTCTAATTAGCGAAAATAGGAGGAATGTTATCCACAGGCTATAAAAGTAAAGATATATTAAACACAAATTTACCCTTTATTACATTACCAATTAAAAAATTAAATGATATGTGAAAATCAGAAGAATATACGTGAAAATTGGAAGAATATATGTAGTGACAAATGGGCCTGGAGTACTGGGGTCCATAGTTTAACAGATATTTATTTAAAGTATACCCAGTAAAATAAAATAAAATAAAATATTTCCAGAAGCTTTCGGAACTCGTGTCCCTTTCTCAACTGACAGAATTTTTTTTTTAAATACATTACAAGCAAACTGTGGCACGTTACTCATTCGTCATTGTTGTAGCACGGACGTGTGCTGCCTTGCGCCAGTGATCATCCATCAATAAAACGGTTGTCTCCAGGATTGGATGTATACGCATGCCTTTCTGGCGATTTAATGCCTTAGGGTTGTTCATTATGTTTAGTGACTCTAGCCATAGGCGGTGGCGAAAGTGTCGCGCGTGGTCCACTATCTCAAAGTCGCGCTTGGGGTCAAGATCGTGGTTGGTAGCCCAAAAATGTTCTGCAAGCGCGGACTGGTCAGTTTCGGCAAGCCGGATTGCTCTGTCGTGTTCCGTGAGGCGATCCTGGAGACGTCTCGATGTCTCACCTACGTAGCAACTGTTACAGGCCCTACAGGTGATACGGTACACTACATTGCTGCGTAAGACAGGTGTGACAGGGGTCTTCACACTGGAGACAAGTGAACGTAGGTTCCTACCTGGTAATTGTACACATTTTATGTTGTAACTTCTCAGGATCTTCGAGATACGTCCTGACACTCCTGGATAGTACGGAATGTAGGCGGATGATATGCCGACTTGCTTCGGAGGTCTTGGGTTGGAAGTAAGCTCTTGTGCCTGTAACAAGCATCTGTTTAGTACATGGGATGGATAACCGCATCTGGTTAAGTCCGCCTTCACACGGGAGATCTCGTTACGTCTAATTGTGTCGGTGCTGGAATGGCTCCAGGCCCTGGAGAACAGGGTGCGGGCAGTGCTATTGAGATGGCTTGGAGCGTGGCCGGACCCGTAGTTGGTGAATTGACCGCACCACATGGGTTTGCGGTATACTGAGGTCTCTAGATGTGGGCCTACGCGATGCACTAGCACGTCCAGAAACGGGAGCGAACCGTCCACCTCTGATTCTACGGTAAACTTGATGAAATTGGATAGAGAGTTGAGGTATTCTAGTAGTACCGTTTCAGAACCACGTGGTATTATGGTAAAAATATCGTCGACATATCTACACCACGTTGTAATAGGTGTAGGTGGGTTCTGGTGTATCTGCTTCTCCAGATCTTCCATGGCGATGTTAGCTACTACGGGACTGACAGGGGCACCCATAGCAGTGCCATGTACTTGTTTGTAGAGTGAGTCTTCAAAGGTGAAGATGCTGCTAGAGAGGCATAGGTTGAGGGCGGTACAGATGTCATCAGTGGATAGTGACGTCCTGGATTGGAGGCTTAAGTCGCTCTCAAGGAGCCTTCTGGCGCAGTGCACGGCCTGTTGGACGGGAATCGAGGTGAATAAAGAAACCACGTCAAATGATGCCATGACAGAGTTATCAGGGATTGAAATGTCCTTAATGGTGTTAATGAATTCACTGCTGTTTTTAACGGTGTGAGATGTATTACCTATAAGAGGCGAGAGGAGGCTCGCGATGTGTTTGGACAGTTCATACGTTGGGGCACTGCAGCAAGACACTATAGGTCTGAGAGGAATACCCGGTTTATGGATCTTTGGTAATCCGTAGAATTGTGGTAGTTGACAGCCAGTACCACGCAGAAGATGGTGAGTCGCGGTCGGGATCTTCTTATCTTTAAGCCATGCGTGGACAAGTTTATTAACATTTGCTTCCAGACGTTTCAAGACTTTAACGGGAGGATCAGGTAGAGGTTCATATACGTTAGGATCGAGTAATAGGGCCAAGGCTTTCTCTCGGTAGGCTGATCGGTCCAGCACAACAGTCCGGCGCCCTTTATCCGCAGGAAGTACAACGATGGAGTTGTCTTTTCTTATAGATGACAGGGCGGCACGTTGGCGGTGGTTGAGGTTTGAGCACGTTTTTCGAGTGTTGCGGAGGACTGCGGCAGTCTTGAATCGGATCTCGTTGGCAGTTTCTTCGGGAAGGTTGGTAATACTGGCTTCTATGCCCATAGCGAGCTGTGTGATGGGAGGTTTCGATGGTATAACGGCGAATTTCATACCGTTTGATAAAACACTCAGCTGCTCGTTGGACAGTTGTTTGTTACTTAGATTCAAGACGAAAGAAGTCGTGTCGTCTGAACGAGTGTTCGTCTTTAAGGAGTTAGTTTCTATGCTCAAGTTTATGAACTTGCGCTGTTGGCGTAAACGGTAGGTATCCGAGGTCTGACTAGCCCGATGGCAGATGGTATGTATAAGGTTTGTAAATACAATAGGCGAGACCTTACCTTGTATATGTTGTAACAGTCTGGACTTGTTGTAGTCAGCGTTCCTGATTTCATGGTGGAGATGGGATATCCATAAATTTAACGTGCGCAGGCTGAAGTTAAAGCAGGCACGATCCATATGAGAGTTGTGGAACGGGGCTTTGTATCGGAACCCTTTAGGTATAATTCGATTGCTTTTGCATCTGTGGGCGAAGCGTAAATGTTGCCTGTAGCGAGCTATTGAGAGGAAGCATTTTTTTGCAACTGTGCACAATCGTTGTAGGTATTATGGCCATAAAGTGATCGAATAGTGACAAATGGGCCTGGAGTACTGGGGTCCATAGTTTAACAGATATTTATTTAAAGTATACCCAGTAAAATAAAATAAAATAAAATATTTCCAGAAGCTTTCGGAACTCGTGTCCCTTTCTCAACTGACAGAATTTTTTTAAATACATTACAAGCAAACTGTGGCACGTTACTCATTCGTCATTGTTGTAGCACGGACGTGTGCTGCCTTGCGCCAGTGATCATCCATCAATAAAACGGTTGTCTCCAGGATTGGATGTATACGCATGCCTTTCTGGCGATTTAATGCCTTAGGGTTGTTCATTATGTTTAGTGACTCTAGCCATAGGCGGTGGCGAAAGTGTCGCGCGTGGTCCACTATCTCAAAGTCGCGCTTGGGGTCAAGATCGTGGTTGGTAGCCCAAAAATGTTCTGCAAGCGCGGACTGGTCAGTTTCGGCAAGCCGGATTGCTCTGTCGTGTTCCGTGAGGCGATCCTGGAGACGTCTCGATGTCTCACCTACGTAGCAACTGTTACAGGCCCTACAGGTGATACGGTACACTACATTGCTGCGTAAGACAGGTGTGACAGGGGTCTTCACACTGGAGACAAGTGAACGTAGGTTCCTACCTGGTAATTGTACACATTTTATGTTGTAACTTCTCAGGATCTTCGAGATACGTCCTGACACTCCTGGATAGTACGGAATGTAGGCGGATGATATGCCGACTTGCTTCGGAGGTCTTGGGTTGGAAGTAAGCTCTTGTGCCTGTAACAAGCATCTGTTTAGTACATGGGATGGATAACCGCATCTGGTTAAGTCCGCCTTCACACGGGAGATCTCGTTACGTCTAATTGTGTCGGTGCTGGAATGGCTCCAGGCCCTGGAGAACAGGGTGCGGGCAGTGCTATTGAGATGGCTTGGAGCGTGGCCGGACCCGTAGTTGGTGAATTGACCGCACCACATGGGTTTGCGGTATACTGAGGTCTCTAGATGTGGGCCTACGCGATGCACTAGCACGTCCAGAAACGGGAGCGAACCGTCCACCTCTGATTCTACGGTAAACTTGATGAAATTGGATAGAGAAATTGAAACAACTGTCCAACGAGCAGCTGAGTGTTTTATCAAACGGTATGAAATTCGCCGTTATACCATCGAAACCTCCCATCACACAGCTCGCTATGGGCATAGAAGCCAGTATTACCAACCTTCCCGAAGAAACTGCCAACGAGATCCGATTCAAGACTGCCGCAGTCCTCCGCAACACTCGAAAAACGTGCTCAAACCTCAACCACCGCCAACGTGCCGCCCTGTCATCTATAAGAAAAGACAACTCCATCGTTGTACTTCCTGCGGATAAAGGGCGCCGGACTGTTGTGCTGGACCGATCAGCCTACCGAGAGAAAGCCTTGGCCCTATTACTCGATCCTAACGTATATGAACCTCTACCTGATCCTCCCGTTAAAGTCTTGAAACGTCTGGAAGCAAATGTTAATAAACTTGTCCACGCATGGCTTAAAGATAAGAAGATCCCGACCGCGACTCACCATCTTCTGCGTGGTACTGGCTGTCAACTACCACAATTCTACGGATTACCAAAGATCCATAAACCGGGTATTCCTCTCAGACCTATAGTGTCTTGCTGCAGTGCCCCAACGTATGAACTGTCCAAACACATCGCGAGCCTCCTCTCGCCTCTTATAGGTAATACATCTCACACCGTTAAAAACAGCAGTGAATTCATTAACACCATTAAGGACATTTCAATCCCTGATAACTCTGTCATGGCATCATTTGACGTGGTTTCTTTATTCACCTCGATTCCCGTCCAACAGGCCGTGCACTGCGCCAGAAGGCTCCTTGAGAGCGACTTAAGCCTCCAATCCAGGACGTCACTATCCACTGATGACATCTGTACCGCCCTCAACCTATGCCTCTCTAGCAGCATCTTCACCTTTGAAGACTCACTCTACAAACAAGTACATGGCACTGCTATGGGTGCCCCTGTCAGTTCCGTAGTAGCTAACATCGCCATGGAAGATCTGGAGAAGCAGATACACCAGAACCCACCTACACCTATTACAACGTGGTGTAGATATGTCGACGATATTTTTACCATAATACCACGTGGTTCTGAAACGGTACTACTAGAATACCTCAACTCTCTATCCAATTTCATCAAGTTTACCGTAGAATCAGAGGTGGACGGTTCGCTCCCGTTTCTGGACGTGCTAGTGCATCGCGTAGGCCCACATCTAGAGACCTCAGTATACCGCAAACCCATGTGGTGCGGTCAATTCACCAACTACGGGTCCGGCCACGCTCCAAGCCATCTCAATAGCACTGCCCGCACCCTGTTCTCCAGGGCCTGGAGCCATTCCAGCACCGACACAATTAGACGTAACGAGATCTCCCGTGTGAAGGCGGACTTAACCAGATGCGGTTATCCATCCCATGTACTAAACAGATGCTTGTTACAGGCACAAGAGCTTACTTCCAACCCAAGACCTCCGAAGCAAGTCGGCATATCATCCGCCTACATTCCGTACTATCCAGGAGTGTCAGGACGTATCTCGAAGATCCTGAGAAGTTACAACATAAAATGTGTACAATTACCAGGTAGGAACCTACGTTCACTTGTCTCCAGTGTGAAGACCCCTGTCACACCTGTCTTACGCAGCAATGTAGTGTACCGTATCACCTGTAGGGCCTGTAACAGTTGCTACGTAGGTGAGACATCGAGACGTCTCCAGGATCGCCTCACGGAACACGACAGAGCAATCCGGCTTGCCGAAACTGACCAGTCCGCGCTTGCAGAACATTTTTGGGCTACCAACCACGATCTTGACCCCAAGCGCGACTTTGAGATAGTGGACCACGCGCGACACTTTCGCCACCGCCTATGGCTAGAGTCACTAAACATAATGAACAACCCTAAGGCATTAAATCGCCAGAAAGGCATGCGTATACATCCAATCCTGGAGACAACCGTTTTATTGATGGATGATCACTGGCGCAAGGCAGCACACGTCCGTGCTACAACAATGACGAATGAGTAACGTGCCACAGTTTGCTTGTAATGTATTTAAAAAAAAAAAAAAATTCTGTCAGTTGAGAAAGGGACACGAGTTCCGAAAGCTTCTGGAAATATTTTATTTTATTTTATTTTACTGGGTATACTTTAAATAAATATCTGTTAAACTATGGACCCCAGTACTCCAGGCCCATTTGTCACTATTCGATCACTTTATGGCCATAATACCTACAACGATTGTGCACAGTTGCAAAAATGCTTCCTCTCAATAGCTCGCTACAGGCAACATTTACGCTTCGCCCACAGATGCAAAAGCAATCGAATTATACCTAAAGGGTTCCGATACAAAGCCCCGTTCCACAACTCTCATATGGATCGTGCCTGCTTTAACTTCAGCCTGCGCACGTTAAATTTATGGATATCCCATCTCCACCATGAAATCAGGAACGCTGACTACAACAAGTCCAGACTGTTACAACATATACAAGGTAAGGTCTCGCCTATTGTATTTACAAACCTTATACATACCATCTGCCATCGGGCTAGTCAGACCTCGGATACCTACCGTTTACGCCAACAGCGCAAGTTCATAAACTTGAGCATAGAAACTAACTCCTTAAAGACGAACACTCGTTCAGACGACACGACTTCTTTCGTCTTGAATCTAAGTAACAAACAACTGTCCAACGAGCAGCTGAGTGTTTTATCAAACGGTATGAAATTCGCCGTTATACCATCGAAACCTCCCATCACACAGCTCGCTATGGGCATAGAAGCCAGTATTACCAACCTTCCCGAAGAAACTGCCAACGAGATCCGATTCAAGACTGCCGCAGTCCTCCGCAACACTCGAAAAACGTGCTCAAACCTCAACCACCGCCAACGTGCCGCCCTGTCATCTATAAGAAAAGACAACTCCATCGTTGTACTTCCTGCGGATAAAGGGCGCCGGACTGTTGTGCTGGACCGATCAGCCTACCGAGAGAAAGCCTTGGCCCTATTACTCGATCCTAACGTATATGAACCTCTACCTGATCCTCCCGTTAAAGTCTTGAAACGTCTGGAAGCAAATGTTAATAAACTTGTCCACGCATGGCTTAAAGATAAGAAGATCCCGACCGCGACTCACCATCTTCTGCGTGGTACTGGCTGTCAACTACCACAATTCTACGGATTACCAAAGATCCATAAACCGGGTATTCCTCTCAGACCTATAGTGTCTTGCTGCAGTGCCCCAACGTATGAACTGTCCAAACACATCGCGAGCCTCCTCTCGCCTCTTATAGGTAATACATCTCACACCGTTAAAAACAGCAGTGAATTCATTAACACCATTAAGGACATTTCAATCCCTGATAACTCTGTCATGGCATCATTTGACGTGGTTTCTTTATTCACCTCGATTCCCGTCCAACAGGCCGTGCACTGCGCCAGAAGGCTCCTTGAGAGCGACTTAAGCCTCCAATCCAGGACGTCACTATCCACTGATGACATCTGTACCGCCCTCAACCTATGCCTCTCTAGCAGCATCTTCACCTTTGAAGACTCACTCTACAAACAAGTACATGGCACTGCTATGGGTGCCCCTGTCAGTTCCGTAGTAGCTAACATCGCCATGGAAGATCTGGAGAAGCAGATACACCAGAACCCACCTACACCTATTACAACGTGGTGTAGATATGTCGACGATATTTTTACCATAATACCACGTGGTTCTGAAACGGTACTACTAGAATACCTCAACTCTCTATCCAATTTCATCAAGTTTACCGTAGAATCAGAGGTGGACGGTTCGCTCCCGTTTCTGGACGTGCTAGTGCATCGCGTAGGCCCACATCTAGAGACCTCAGTATACCGCAAACCCATGTGGTGCGGTCAATTCACCAACTACGGGTCCGGCCACGCTCCAAGCCATCTCAATAGCACTGCCCGCACCCTGTTCTCCAGGGCCTGGAGCCATTCCAGCACCGACACAATTAGACGTAACGAGATCTCCCGTGTGAAGGCGGACTTAACCAGATGCGGTTATCCATCCCATGTACTAAACAGATGCTTGTTACAGGCACAAGAGCTTACTTCCAACCCAAGACCTCCGAAGCAAGTCGGCATATCATCCGCCTACATTCCGTACTATCCAGGAGTGTCAGGACGTATCTCGAAGATCCTGAGAAGTTACAACATAAAATGTGTACAATTACCAGGTAGGAACCTACGTTCACTTGTCTCCAGTGTGAAGACCCCTGTCACACCTGTCTTACGCAGCAATGTAGTGTACCGTATCACCTGTAGGGCCTGTAACAGTTGCTACGTAGGTGAGACATCGAGACGTCTCCAGGATCGCCTCACGGAACACGACAGAGCAATCCGGCTTGCCGAAACTGACCAGTCCGCGCTTGCAGAACATTTTTGGGCTACCAACCACGATCTTGACCCCAAGCGCGACTTTGAGATAGTGGACCACGCGCGACACTTTCGCCACCGCCTATGGCTAGAGTCACTAAACATAATGAACAACCCTAAGGCATTAAATCGCCAGAAAGGCATGCGTATACATCCAATCCTGGAGACAACCGTTTTATTGATGGATGATCACTGGCGCAAGGCAGCACACGTCCGTGCTACAACAATGACGAATGAGTAACGTGCCACAGTTTGCTTGTAATGTATTTAAAAAAATTCTGTCAGTTGAGAAAGGGACACGAGTTCCGAAAGCTTCTGGAAATATTTTATTTTATTTTATTTTACTGGGTATACTTTAAATAAATATCTGTTAGAATATATGTAATTAGACAGAGGCCGCCATAGCCTAGTGGTCAGGCGTGCGGGTGCATAAGTACACGTGCCTTGAGTGACCGGGGTTCAAGCCCATGACTGCCGAATACAGTGCTGTTTCTTGTATTCTGTCTATCTTGTGAACTGCTATGATCATTTGGTCGTCCCGGAGTACAAAGAGAAAATTTATTATTATTATAATCGGAATAATTAATACGTACTGTAATATGTACATACGAACTAGTTGACATTTCTGTTCACTGACATTTGTGGGTGGAGGTAAAAATTTAAAACAGTAAAAAGATAAGCAATCAATAACAAAGAACACGGCACACACACAAATTGCAAGTAACACAATATGTGCAAATGAAAACGGAGTAACGAGTTACAAAGCTTTAAAAATAGGAATGAAGAGATCTGAAAATTAATTTTTTTATATGATTGAAGATTTCATGGAAGTGTAAACACATTTCAGAATTCCAGCTGTCGGTATTATCACAAATTCAGTAAGATCGAGTTTACTGTCCATTTACGATAGATTTCACTAACAGAAAAGCCCAATAAACAGGTGACTGCTAATTGTTTTTATTGTTTTATGGTTGTGACCTCCAGAATTTCGACCGAACCACTTGGTACCGTCAGAGACAATCATAGGGTAATCTCCAGTGCTGCAGTCTCCTGCCCCAATTAAACGGCATGCTGTCCCAATTAAGCGAAGTAAACCCTGGGTATTTTCTCGATTGGTTTCTGTTTTTTAAGATTTGCCCCAAATAAATGGCTGCCCCGATTAACCGATGGCCCAAATAACTGGAATCCACTGTATTGATAAAAATGACAGGATTTTAATCACATTACTGAACGATAAGCAAGCAAGCTTATCGTTCAGTAATGTGATTAGCAACCCCAGACAACCTGAGCACAACTATATTCCCCTTCTTCCAATTGCTTTCTACTGTCCTTAATTACAACAACTTATTTCTCGTGCGTGATTAGGCTGGCCGAAAGCAATATCGAGATGCTATTCCTCTGCTATCGCTCCTTTTTTCTTCTTAAACAAAGTTTAGTGTCTTTTCTACACTATCCTGTTAGTCATTGATTCTCCCTTTGCTGGCACTTTGCCTCATCTGCTTACTTTTTTTACTTACTTCCCTGTCACACAGGTACAGCTCACTTTGACGATTTTGCACCATCTTTGGGGTTACTTCAACTGATATAAATATACTGTACAGAGAACTACTGGCCTTCATTTTTGGGCCCCTGATGTTGCTCTGTAACCACCACATATAGCTAATTTCACTGATTCTGGTCCAAGCAAACAGTAAGATGGCATTAACCTGACTTTATTCCGTAATCTAAAGTTACTTTGGTGAAATTTCACACCGTATTTTGTCTTTTTGAATTCAAACTTCCATTCATTTTTCCTTTAACAAGATTTAATTGGCATTACTTTAGCTTTATATTTTATATTTATATACTTATTTTAATTTATGTTCAAATTTTATTCCTCCCTTTTGGTCTCTGTCGGGTTGGCTATGATGTATACATTTCGCACATATACAACATAACAGAAACAGAGACCCTGCTTATTGCAGTGGCTCCTACAGTTTTGGCTGCTGACCCCTCTGAAGGAGTAGTTAAAGCCCTAAGACCCACTACTTTAGGTACCACCATTATTATCATTTTATGTTAATCTAATTTAAATTCAGGTTATTTGCTTTTACCTTGCTGGCATTCTCAATTTTTCCATGGTAATTACAATTAACAGGTCAGCACCCCCTACTCAATACACTGAAAATAAATGTATACACACACACACTAATATTTTAACAAATAATAAAATTATATGGCCATTTATATCATAGGCACATTGTTCAGCACCCTGTTAAGGACTAATATCAAATAATATGCATTTGGGTATAGTTGGCATCCATCTATTTTGAAAACCTTATACCAGCTGTAGCTATATCCATGAAAGCCTGCCTGCCAATGGTCAAGAAGTTTATACTTTTAATATATAACATAAAATAGAATAAAGTCCACTCGCTTGAACCTTGGAAACATCCATTTGCAGGCCTATGTGGATGACTCACTTTGATCCTTGCTGCCAACTCCAGGGCTCAGATGGAAACCTCGCTAACAGAGCTCTAGGAATCCTCCTGATGTTGGCTGAGAAGCACAAATTAATCATTTCTCCGACCAAAACTCAGTTCATATTATTAAAAGGCTAACTCCGACAAGACCACCACAAATAAAAATTTATGACAGGACAATCGGGCTGAAAACTAAGTTAAAATACCTAGGCATCGTCCTGCATAGAAATCTATCATTTGTCCCTCATCTCAACAACATCCATGCAAAAATAAAAAGTACACAGCAATGGTCGCCAGGGTCACTCGCCGGGACTGGGGACTGAGGAGGCACACACCCTTGCAGCACTCTTAGCATTAGCATAGGCATACGATGCAAGAAAGCAAGCTTATTCGGCATCAGCCAAAAAAAAAAAAAAAAAAAAAACTACTCCCATTTCACCCCTCCATTCTTTCGAAATACCTGTCCAGCTGAGACTTAAATTTATTTAGGCTATCAACTTCCACAACAAGGGAATAAACAAAAGGGAAGCCTACAAATGATCGCTAGCATATTTTATCGCCAGGCAATACATATAATTTATATAAATTTATTGGTCATTTTAAATTGAAAATAAGGCTTTTCTATAGGTGTTATTTAAGAATTAAATCAGTTAAAAATGGAAGTTATATACTAGGTAGACATTTCCTAGAAATACATACCATTGCAGGTGCTTTAACTTAATTGCCTGTTATTTTCCAAAATTGGAATTAGGTAGGTACCTACTTAATTCCTTTAACTTAAGTAGCATGTTTTAGGAGGTGGGGGTAGGACATGCTGATTAGGGAGGTACTTAATCCCTATCACAACAATCACAACATTCTCTTATTATGAGTTTATTTTTCATCCTTTTGAGTTTGTGAACGCATCATGTCGGTGGAATTTTTGAAATCAGAAAAAGGAAAACCGAAATTGTGCTTTAGTGGACATTTGTTTTATAAAGACAGGCAAAATGAAACAAAAATTCATTGGAAGTGTCAAAATAACCGAAAAACCAAATGTGCCACTTGAGTTACTACGGTAGATAACACCATCGTTAAAACATGGAAGGAGCACAATCATTGTGGAGACGCAGCAGGAGTTGAGGCAGCACAACTTCTTGATACCATTCGAACTTATGCAGAAACAACAAATAATACGCCTCACAGTATTATTTCAAATGTTTCGAGAATCTGTAGCCAAGCAGCAGCCCCTAAGCTTCCAAGTGTTGATACAATGAAACGAACAATCCGACATATAAGAAATTGAAATTTTGATCGCCCAGTTCTTCCAACATATCGTAGAGACAGTTTTTACAGAAGAATATAAAACATCATGCAATGGAGAATTGTTTCTACAATTTGATTCTGGACCTGAGGACAGTCGTATGTTAATTTTCAGTACGAAAAGAAATTTGCAGTTGTTAGCACGAAGTGAACACTGGTATGCCGATGGGACTTTCAAAACTGTTCCCTTACTTTTTTATCAGCTGTATACGATACATGGATTCAAGGACAAAATATCGCTTCCATTAGTTTATGCATTATTGCCTAACAAGTCTGAGGAAACGTATGTATCTCTACTACAGCAGCTGAAAGTATTGGAACTGGCTATGTCCCCGCAATCAATAACTATAAATTTTGAGGCGGCGATGATGAATGCTTGCAGAAGAGTTTTTCCTGACACTTCGCAATGGGGGTTGTTTTTTCCACTTTTCACAATGTATTTTTCGTTCCATTCAGAATAATGGATTGAAACAACGTTATGAAACTGATACTAATTTTGCTTTAAATATGCAAATTTTGGCAGCAATTGCATTTGTGCCCACTCCAATTGTAACGAAATTTCACGCAAATTTAAAATTTGTGTGAAAATGGTGTTTTTCCTCCAGAATCGCAAGTTGTTGATTATTTTGAGGATACATGGATTGGATGCCCAACCAGACGACATCTTCGTTGACCACCAAAGTATTCCCATGAAACGTGGAACGTATGCCAGCTTGTTCTTGAAGGATTACCAAGAACGAATAATTCTGTTGAAGGGTGGCATAGGGGATTTGAGGAACAAGTCGCTGCTTATCATCCCATCATTTGGAAATTTATCGATTGCATTAAAAAAGAACAAAGTATTAACGAAATGCGCATTGAACAATATTTAAGTGGAAGTGATCCGGGCAACTAAAAAAAGAAGTATCACGATTGTGATGAACGAATTAAAAGGCCTGTTAGTGCATACGATGAACGGGGTGATATTGTTGATTATCTAAGACAGTGGTCTCAAACTCAAATTGCATGCGGGCCGAATGCATGATCTGAAAGCAGCTGACGGGCCAGAATTTTTTTTTAACAAAATGAGAATGAATATAAGCACGGTATTTCCAACAAATACATAATTGAAATGTATTTGCGGGCCGTGTAAAATTGCTTCGGGGGGGCTGGATGCGGCCCGTGGGCCGCCTGTTTGAGACCACTGATCTAAGAGGTATAGCGCATAATATTTCTTATTAATAATTTACATACTGTGTTGTAAATATTACAGTTTCTTAATAATTAATTATCCCAATGTGACTGATTCTGAAGATTGCATAAACATTCATTTTGAATTTTTGCAGTGTACTACGACATACCTAATGTTATAATTAATCTAGTTTAAAATTAACCAATTGTTATAATGTTCAAATAATGGATTTTTTACTATTTTTGTGATACATGTAACTATTAAAATACATAATCTACCTATTAAATTTCATATTTCCATACATGTGTTTTTTTTTATTTCCGTACTATTCCCTCACAGTTCACAGAATTCCAAAAATATGCTAATCGTAGCTTAAGGCAGAAACTTAAATAAAAAAATAACTTTTTATGATTTGACCAAACACATCTCATTGCTTCTAGACAGTAAAATGTGATAAACTGATGCGGTGGTAAATTGCTGGCGATAAACTTTCCTAGACTCGGATTGCATATGGGTACCCAAAATAATGTATCAACTGTGTGTTACTACACTCAAGGTAGTGGAAAATGAAAAAGAGCTGGGGGATAATTGTATAATTGGATATGAAGTTCTCTAAGCAATCAGACAGACTGCCTTATGAGGTTTTATCAATGATATACAGGAATTTTGCTAGCAGGAATAAGGAGGTGATTATCCTATTGTATGAGGCAATGATCTGGCCATATGTTGAGTACTGTATACAGGTCTCGAGGCCTCGTTTTAAGAAGGATATAGAGTTGCTGGAATGAGTACGGAGAAGGGCAACAAGATTGGTGAGGGGAACAAAGGTAATTACTTATCAAGAAAGGCTTCAGTTCTGCAAATTACAGAATCTGGAGACTAGGCACATGCAAGGTGATCTGATTGATATGTTTAAGGCTTTGAGAAAGCTCAATTCATTCAAAGATGGATTCCTCCTACTTGCTCAAACAAAGATATCCATAACAGATGACATGTAACTATTAACTCTTGATCAGATAAAGAACTCCCTCTTGCTGATGAGTTCTTCCTCTTGCTCAGATTGCACACAAGGGAGCACAAATTTAAATTGCGAAAGGATGGTAGCAGAATACATGAGGACATTTGCCTTTAGCTAGTGGGTAATTGATCGCTGGAACAAATTTCCATTTGTTGTTGTGGAAGTTGATAGCTAAATTCAAGGAAGGACTGGACAAACATTTGGAGTGGGTGAATAAATGAAATGGGAGGTGTCTTTTTTTTTTTTTTTTTTTTTGCTTGCTTTCTTACATTATTTTACACTCATCATCATCAGCCATTTTCAATTCACTGCAGGATGAAGGCCTCTCCAGCAACTTTCCAGTTCCTTCTGTTTTGAGCACTGGCCATCCATTTACTACCCACAAACTCATGAATTTCATCTGTCCATCTCTGCCTTTGTCTTCCAGGTTTTCTTTTAGCTCCTCTTGGATACCATTCTGTTATTTTCTTAGTCCATCTGTCATCATGTCTTCGAGCTATGTGTCCTGCCCAAGACCATTTTAGTTCTTTAGTTTTGATAAGAATGTCCTTTACTTGAGTTTGCTGCCTAATTCATGTGTTTCTCTTCTTATCTAACAGTCTGATTCCCAATATAATTCGTTCCATTCTTCGCTGTGTAGTTGTCAGCTTCTCTTCCATTCTTTTGGTGAGTGCCCAAGTTTCACTTCCATAAGTCATGGTGGGGAGTATACATTGGTTCATTATTTTACGTTTCAGACAAACTGGGATATTGCTCTTCGGTATGTGACTATATTTCCTGAATGCTATCCATCCAAAATTTATTCTTCTCTTGACTTCCAGCCATTTATCCTTATTACAGCTAATAACTTGTTACAGATAAGTATATGACTCCACCTTTTCAATTACTTCTCCTTCAATCATTATTTCCCTTTCTGTGGCATACTTGTTCATCATTACTTTTGTTTTAGCCATATCCATCTTTAGACCAAAATCCTTACTAACTGTGAATAACTGATTAAGATTTTCCTCTAATTCTTTGGGATCGTGGCTTATGACCACAATGTCATCTGCAAATCGTAAATGGTTTAGGTACTCTCCGTTCACATTGACTCCTTTCTGCGACCAGTCTAATCTTCTGAAAGCTTCCTCAAGGGCAGCAGCAAACAGCTTCAGAGATATTGTGTCTCCTTGTCGAACTCCTTTCTCAATTTTAAATTTCCTACTGTCTTTGTCTAGTCTAATAAAGGAGGTAGCACTCTCATATATTTTCTTCAAAATCATAATATATGGGGTATCTATGCCTTGTCTTTGCAGTGCCCGAAACATTGCTTGCCTTATGCTGTATGGAGTCAAATGCCTTTTCATAATCCACAAATGCCAGGCATAATGGTGTTTTATATTCATTTGCTTTCTCCATTAGCTGTGATATTATGTGACGGTGATCCATAGTTGAGAATCCTGTCCTAAAGCCAGCTTGCTCTTTCGGTTGACTCTCATCAAGTATTCTTTCTAATCTGTTAGTAATGACCCTTGTGAACAACTTGTAGATGTGGGACAACAAACTAATTGGTCTATAATTTCCAATTTCTGATTTATCTCCTTTCTTATGCAGCAAAACTATGACTCCATTGTTCCACTGCTTAGGCGTCACACCTTTTCTAATACACTTTGTGAAGAGCCTTGCCAGTTTTTGTGTTATGTCTCTTCCTCCCAATTTTAACAACTCTACAGTAACTTCATCTTCCCCCAGGGCTTCTGATTCTTCATTTTCTTCAATGCATGTTCTACCTAATCAGGAAGAATATCGGGTATGTCGTATGTGTTGCTACTTTGCAATCCATCTTCCCCACTGCTGGCATCATTCCCCTGCTCCTTGTATAATTCTCTATAGTAGTCTTCTGCTATTTGAATTATGCCTTCTCTGCTGTTTATAAGTACACCATCGCTATTCTTCAGTTTCAGTATCATTTGTCTTTCTGTATTACTGCTCATGGCTGCTGATTTAAATCCTTTGTTTTCCCTTAATGCTTGTTCTACTTTTCTTGTGTTAAATCTTCTTATGTCCTCTCTGAGTCTCTTTCTAATGGCTTTGCATAACTCAGTATACTAAATTTTCTCCCTGTCAGTGTTTTTCTTGCTTTTCATTTGTCGTCTTCGATTCATCATGACAAGTGTTTCTTGACTAATTTTTTCTTCTTTGGATTTCTTTTTTCCCTATAGGTTTCTTGGGCTTTATCACTTTCAAAAAGTTGTAATATTCCTCGTCGATACCTTGGTACTGAGCAGTCTGCAGAAGCTCAAACATGTTCTTAAGTTCCAGTACATACTGCTTTTTCTCCTCCTCTGTTATCTCAAAGACCTTTGTATTATTTACTCGAGTCAGTTTTTTCCTTTCCTTTCCTATCTATATCAAGTGTGCATCTTACCATTCTGTAATCACTTCCAACATTTACCTTATTCAGGACGGTAACATCATTCACAATATATCTTCTGTTAGTGAGGATGTCGTCGATTTCATTTGTAGTTAATCCATTTGGACTCTTCCATGTCCACTTTCTGTTCACCCTTTTCTTGAAAAAAGTGGTCATTACTGACAGTCCTTGAGATTCTGCAAATTCCACAAGTCTTTCACCTCTTTCATTTCTTTCACCAATTCCAAAATTTCCTATAGTTCTCCTTTCTGCGCTGTTTTATCTTTTTCCAACCTTAGCATTGAAGTCCCCCATAATAATAGTGTAGTGGGTTTTCTGCTCATCTAGAAGACTCTCAATTTCAGTGTACATTTCTTCAACCTCTTCATCATCATGGCTCGATGTTGGTGCATAAATCAATATAATCTTTAGCTTGTACCTCTTAGAAATCTTGAGTATTAGTCTTGACACCCTTGGTGATGTACTTTTGAATTCCAAAATGTTGTTTTTAAAATCTTTATGGACCAGAAACCCAACTCCACCTTCACTCCTTTCACTGTTTCCATTGGTGTACAGCAGATTTCCACTTGATAAACTTATAAGTGATTCATTTCTTCTTCTTATTTCAGCCAAACCGATGATATTCCAATTCACATTTTCTGATTCCTTTTCCAGCTCTAATATCCTGTCTTCACCGATGAGTGACCTTACGTTTCAACAGGTCAAGTTCAGTTTCCGTGCATGGCAGCCTGGTCGTACCCAGAGATTCTTAGCATCCTCTGCTTCCACTCTGATCCTCTCGCTGCCGTAAGAGGGTAGAGTGAAAGCTGCCGGGGACTGAGGGCCAACTGTTTTGTCGTACTGTCATATGCTGGAGAGTTTGGTCTTTTCCTCTTCACGCTGACCAGGCGTCTTGAAGAGAACCACTCTACACGTTCATTTTCCACTACTAATGAATAAATAACTGAATAAAGGTTCATTTATTTTGGCCAGTGTATGTATTTTTCAGAATAATATTAAATTTGTTCCTCACAAATTTATGGGTGTTATCATTGTACAGCTCTAAACTAAGAACATCCAAGTAGAACTTTTTATAAATAATGCTAAAATTGCTGGTTACTTAAAGATTTCATGTAGTTACAATGAAACCTTCATGTAACCATTTGTGTAGTTGCATCAAAAATGTCATGTTAAAATATTTTGAATGTGTATTGTTACCATAATCCACCTGGGATACCAAGGAGTTGACCACATAACTGTAGGTGATGACTGACCACATATTAAAGGATTACACGGTGGTATATTTGTATGCCATTTTTAAGCAGAATTAAAAAGGTTAGAATGCAGCTACTTTTTAAACTAATCTAATTTTGATATGAGACCTGGTTTCATATCAAAATAAGTCGAAGTCTAATTTCACAGCTCTCTCACTTAACTTCTTGAATTTTTTTATCCATATTTCCTATAAGCACATGTTTATGATAAAGGTCAATGCATCTATAAAAATCGTGGTAAGTAATATGTGCATCTGGCTGAACTATCAAATACTAATTGTTTAGGCGCCTCCGTAGCCAGGTGGGCAGGAGCAGTAGTGCGTAGCACACTCGTCTTGATTAGACTGGGGTTCGAGCCCGTGATCACCAAATACAGAGGATGCGGAAAGGTCAGGGAATGACCACCACATATCCCCGAAGAAATATGGCCTTAGTTGCTAATGCTCCTAAAAACCAAATAACAACAACTAATTGTTTACTAGCTGCCTGCTTATAATTATGGACTAACAGCATAATTATGGAGCATAATTGTGGACCATCAACTATATTGTTAATACATCCATTAAACACATTTATGCTAATATAATTTTCCTGAAAAAGCAAGAAATAGCCACACTATTATAGGTAAACATTTTTACTCAAATATTATTGTTTGGGAGTTTTATAACAATGCCACTCATAAGCAATTCCATATAAATAATATATATTTTGGTATTATAGAGAAAGATTAATATGAAAATAAAGCATCCATAAAACACTTAATTCTTTTAGATTTACTACTAGATGTAAAAATACAAATGTTACTAAACCAAGTATCTTTTTTTGAATATCTTTCTAAAAAGATCTCTAATATCTTGCAGACTTCGTGGTTCAGTTATACAACTTGAATAATAGTCATAGGGTACTACAGAAAACTACAACTAAAAAAATATTCACATAAAATATAAATATCAGTAAACAAATTTTTACAAGATAACTAATCATCTGTGGCCCTGCACTAATGTTCATGGATGTAAATATGCCTGCACATTAAAAATGCACAGTCCACTCTAACTGCTAGTTGCCTAAGGGAGTTATGATGAAGTGGTGAACTTCTATAGATACCTTGGAGCTGTATCAAAAATGTAAACAAATATATATATTTTTTAATCCTGAAAATAGTCTAGCCTCCATTTTAGGCACTTCTCATACTGCAGTATTTAAAATACACAGGTAATCTAAATGCTAAAAATGTTTGCAAAATACAAACCGATCACACTGTTTCTCTATTATTGGTCTGTCCATTTGATAAGGTGCTGAAGCATAACATATATCTTCAACAAGGAACTTTCCACCTTCTTGTTCTTCTCCTAGAAGTGCAACAACTATACCTGAAATAAGGTACAAAAGATGTTGCTTGAGCAGCACGAAACTTAAATAATGCAAATATTTAAAAAAAAGGAAAAAAACACTTTTAACATAAGTGAGATCTATGTTTATTCTGAATGAAAATTATATACAGATGATAATCAGAGCTTTCGTAATATGTTAATACCACTTCATCATTGACTGAAAAGAAATAAATGTAAAGAGAGTTAAACTGTTAAAGTTATATAAAGCTAAAATTTATATTCAAACTAACTTTAACTGTTCCTCATAGTTAATGTCAAATTTGAATTAAATTTAAAATCAATTTTATAGGATTAATTTTAGAAAAAAATTCTTTAATAAATAAATATTGTAATGATGATAACTTCATTATAATTAAGACATTTTTAAAACTTTTATTATATTGTATTAATGTTAGGGATTTATTCAATATGAAATTCTACATGAATATTAATCAATACAACACATCAATATTGAATTATTTTACTGATTTAAGAATATTTTGAATATTTAAGTAATTATTTTACATTATATAGTAAAAATTGCTTCATTGTGTTACACTATTTACATAGTAAAATACAGGCATACCTCGGTTAACGTTACCTCTAATAACGAAGCTTCGATATAACGAAGTCCGCAATTTCAAGCCCCATTTAACATAAAAAAAAAATATTCCACTTTAATCACCTGAAATCTAAACAAACTGACGAAATTACGGAAACCTTTTGGGCTTCTCGTGGTTGGTTCGAGAAATTTAAAAAACGGGCCAGGGTTCATAGTGTAAAATTAACAGGAGAAGCCGCAAATAAGTTTTCAGAAAAACTAAAGGAAATAATTGAACGTGAAAATTTTCCACCAAATTTGGTGTTCAGTGTTGACGAAAGCGGTATGTTCTGGAAATGGCTACCAACAAAAAGTTTCATTTCTATTGAAGAAAAACAGCTGCTGGGTTCAAAGCAGCCAAAGACCGTTTAATGTTACTCTTTCGATTGAATGCCTCTGGCGATTATAAATTAAAATTGTTATTAGTTTACCATTCAGAAAATCCGAGGGCGTTAAAAGGTAACATAAAAATGAATTTACCTGTAATATGGAAAGCAAATAGAAAAGCATGGGTTACCAAGGAGTTATTTACTGATTGGTTTGTTAACCACTTTTGTCCTGAAGTAAAACGGTATTGTCAAAAAAACAACTTTGAAGAAAAAGCTCTTTTGTTGTTAGACAATGCTCCGGGACATCCTACTGATCTTAACATGTTGGACACATGCATTCCTGTCAAAGTTGTGTTTCTTCCAGCAAACACAACTTCTTTGATTCAACCATTGGATCAGGGAGTGATAGCATCATTTAAAGCTTATTACCTGCGTCGAACATTAAGCAATTTAACTGAACTAGAGGATAAAGAGGAAATGACAGTTAAAACTTTTTGGAAAAACTACACCATTAAAAAGGCAATTGAAAACATTGATAGTTCTTGGAAAGAAGTCACTAAGAAATGCTTAAATGGAGTTTGGCGCAAAATATGGCCAGAAGTTGTACTAGAAGAAGAAAATAGCATCCAAGAAATTAGAAATGAAGTTATCCAGATGGCTCAATCAATAGGTTTCAAAAATGTCGATGAAGAGGATGTTAGAAATTTATTGAATGCAGAAGATGATGGTTTTTCAGTGGAAGATTTAGAAAACCTTGTTAGCAACGAAGACAAAGATAATGAAGACGAAGTTAAAGAAGTTCCTGCCGAAAAAATGTTAACAAACAAAGATTTAAAAAGCTGCTTAAATGACATTGAAAACGTTTAAATTTTTTTAGTGAAAATGATCCTGATTTAGGAAGAAGTTTTATTGTTAAGCGATCAGTGTTAAATGCAATAACTCCGTATAGACAATTGTTAAATGAAAGAGAAAAAAAGCATAAGCAATCAACTTTAGACTCATATTTTAAAATGTGATTTCACTTTGTATGTAAGTTGAATGTTTATTTAATAAAACTTTTCTTTGTTCGAAAAAAAAGCTTTTCATTTTCTTTAAGTAGGAACATATCCCTATTCTGGCCATAGTATTTTTACCTCTGAAAACGAAGTTTCGCTTAACGAAGTAATTTCGTGGAACGCATCCTATTCGTTATTCGAGGTATGCCTGTATGCATGTACTGATTGACTATACACTGAGTGGCAACTTTATTGCTACACTTACCTAATAATGTCCCCCTTTAGCCCTCACAGAACAGCCGGATTCATGGTTGCACGGATTCGAGAATATGTCAAAAGCTTGCCGCAGGGATTCTGATCCATGATGAATCAATTGCTTCCTACAATTATTGCAAAATGGATAGTTTTGAATCACTTCTTCAAAGGGCTCATTCCACTTCATCCCAATGGTGTTCAATTGGAATGAATCTGGTAGCTGCAGAGATAACCACAGTAGGCAAAGCTCACTCTCATGTTACTGGAATAAATTCCGGCCTATAGTATGGCGCATTATCCTGCTGTGAGATCCCATTCACAGAGACAGATACACACAGCCATGAAGTGATTTGCCTTGTCAGAAAAAAATTCCAGATAACTTGCCCCCAGAGAAATCTGGCTCACCTTTTGGCAACATCAGGTGGTTCAGAGTCTCGTATTGAGACAGTACGTGCTCCATTGGGACTGGCCCACCTTCCCGTGGTGTGGACGAGTACCCAGAATCATCTGTCCAGGTGACTGATGCTTCTGGGTAGCCAAGAGGCCAGAACAGAACACACACACAATACACACAAACCGACGTCACATACATCTGGCCCATTTGTAGTGATACTGTTCTTCACAAAGATACGAGGCGGAGTTGAACTCACGTTCTAGGAGCCACCCTTTACAAAAACACATGTCCACACACACACATAACCTGCAGCATCCAAGTATTTCCACTAGTATCAAGGAACCCAATGTGCACCGCATGAACACTACCTACACCATTACACTGATTCCACCAGCCTGCATTACTGACACCTCGTTGGATGGACTAAGACTCATGCTGGTTTTGCCATATTTTGGTTCTTCCACCAGCATGACGAGAGGCCTAAAATATGGTGAAAGACCAAAGAAACAGAAATTCATCAGACTAATCCTCCACTGTCCAGTAGTGTTCTTAAGTCCACCCATACCTTCTTGTTTTTTTGCTGACAGGAGTGGAACCCAGTTTGGTCATCAGCTGTGATAACCCATCAGTGAACAATGCATGATGAGTTGTATGTATTAAAATGCCTCTTTGGTTACTATTGTTGTACTGGGTTGTAATTTGGCATGTAGTCTTTCTATTAGCATACATAAGTCTTGTCAGCCTCCGTTGGCCTTTTGCATCAATGCACTGTTTCCAACCACAGCACTGCTATTGACTGGAAGTTACTTGGTTATTGGACCAATCTTTATACACTGAAAACACAGTTGTACATGAAAACCACAGCAGCATTGCAGTCTCCCTGATACTCATACCATCTGGGGGTTCATCTGCAGCTGACTACCATGCCACATTCAAAAAGTTACTTAAATCTTTCATCTTGACCATTCTAGCACCAAATTGCGAACATACTGTATTCCGGCATATTTTCCTGCTTGTTTCTGATGCATGGTACAAACACATGATGCTGTTACTGAAAGAGCTCTCCGTTTCATGAAAAGGGAGTGGCCCCTTAATATCCATCAACTAATGCAATTTGCTATTATTATCATCATTATTATTTTATATAGCATATACAGCACATTAGCATCTACGACCATATTTTACTGCTATTGCAATGTATATTTTCCTTTATAAACTAAACTGTACATTAGAATGTCTGTTTGTTTTTTCTTTCTTTCTTTTGATTTCAGTATGTTCATTATTCACATTAAACTTATTCCAATACTCTAATTCCATATCAATCTCAAATATTTTTGTCCAATATTCCAATATTGTGTTGTATTAATTTATTAATTAACATTTAATTGGTTATGGCTAACAAGACACAAATAAATGTAGAAAAGGTTAAGAAGAATGGTTAATTGGGCAAATCTTACCAGTTACATGAGAATGAACATCTAACTTCCCATATATTATAATTCTCTGCAATTCATCCTCGAGGATCAATTCATCATTTTCATCTGTATAATGCTGCCTAGTTGGCTGAGGAATTAAGTTATGCTTTTGAAGAAAACACATAAAACTTTATAAGCATCAAGTCATATGCACACACACACACATTGCATTCAGAAAGCAGTGAACATAAATATTTAATAAAAGAGAATTTTTAATAAGTGAAAAAGCAAAACACTAACATCACTTTCTCAATGTATTCTTGCCAATAACAACAGATGTTCTCTTTGTATAAAGGATGTTTCAGATAAACTTGGACATGCAATTACTCTAAACCTATTTATTTATTTATGTAAAAAAATCTGTCATGTGAGAGAATTATTCAAATGAAATTGGGAAAATTTATTTCTGATAAAAAAAATTTGACTGCCATTAGCAAAAAAAAAAAAAAAAATTGCAAAAATATCAGAAATGACAATAAAGGAATCAATGAAGGAATTGTGCTATAACTTAATTGTCAACATACAACCTAAATCAGTAGACTAAAAATAAAATTAAATATTTTAATAAAATTCTTAATTTTATTAAGATTATTTTTGAACATTTTATTAGGTTCAAAAATAATTAACAAATATGTCACAGAAGCAGACCATACTGGGAAGGAGCACAAGCACCAATCTGCAATGTAGTGGTAACACTATTTTTAGGTTATTTGAATATTAATTAAATGGATAATTTTTTTGTTAGTCAAGTGGTTCAAATTGTATTTTGACAAATGGGTTAGGGCAGTGGTGCGCAAACTATGGGGGTCACGGATAAATTAAAGGGGTCGCAGAAATTTTTAAATAAAAAAAAATTAGTTATTGTGTAGATAAAGGCTAAAAAAACCTGTTGTCAAAATTATTTTTTCAATATATTGAAAATACACTTACATATTGAAAAAATAATTTTTGATATTTGGTGGCAGTAAATAGCAAGTCTGTGATACAAATGAACCCTATTGCCACTCTTTATTTTTAGGGTGGTGTCACTTGCGATACAGGTGGTTTTTCTTACTTACTGTCCTTGTAAGTAATACACCTTAATTTCTCATTGGCTATAGACACACAGAAAGCAGTTGACTAGTGTAACTTCCAAGTATGTATTAACAATTGAGCAGTACTTCTCAGTACTGCTCAATTGCTGCACCATAATTCCTTTAGCTCTTCATTTGTGCTTCCTACAGGAATTTCCTAAAGGCCAGAGGTGTGAATATTTGGTGGCAGTAAATAGCAAGTCTGTTGCACGCACACTTTATTCTGCCTCATAATTCAGTGTTTTCATGTCAACTTGAATGTGTTTTTCATTCTTCTGGTACTTTTTACGTTATCGTTGTTTTTAAGAAAAAACTATATACAGGCATACCTCGAATAACGAATAGGATGCGTTCCACGAAATTATTTCGTTAAGCGAAACTTCGTTTTCAGAGGTAAAAATACTATGGCCGGAATAGGGATACGTTCCTACGTAAAGAAAATGAAAAGCTTTTTTTTCGAACAAAGAAAAGTTTTATTAAATAAACAGTCAACTTACATACAAAGTGAAATCACATTTTAAAATATGAGTCTAAAGTTGATTGCTTATGCTTTTTTTCTCTTTCATTTAACAATTGCCTATATGGAGTTATTGTATTTAACACTGATCGCTTAACAATAAAACTTCTTCCTAAATCAGGATCATTTTCACTAAAAAAATTTAAAACGTTTTCAATGTCATTTAAGCACCTTTTTAAATCTTTGGTTAACACTTTTTCGGCAGGAACTTCTTTAACTTCGTCTTCATTATCTTTGTCTTCGTTGCTAACAAGGTTTTCTAAATCTTCCACTGAAAAACCATCATCTTCTGCATTCAATAAATTTCTAACATCCTCTTCATCGACATTTTCGAAACCTATTGATTGAGCCATCTGGATAACTTCATTTCTAATTTCTTGGATGTTATTTTCTTCTTCTAGTACAACTTCTGGCCATATTTTGCACCAAACTCCATTTAAGCATTTCCTAGTGACTTCTTTCCAAGAACTGTCAATGTTTTCAATTGCGTTTTTAATGGTGTAGTTTTTCCAAAAAGTTTTAACTGTCATTTCCTCTTTATCCTCTAGTTCAGTTAAATTGCTTAATGTTCGACGCAGATAATAAGCTTTAAATGATGCTATTATTCCCTGATCCAATGGTTGAATCAGGGAAGTTGTGTTTGCTGGAAGAAACACAACTTTGACAGGAATGCATGTGTCCAACGTGTTAAGATCAGTAGGATGTCCCGGAGCATTGTCTAACAACAAAAGAGCTTTTTCTTCGAAGTTGTTTTTTTGACAATACCGTTTTACTTTAGGACAAAAGTGGTTAACAAACCAATCAGTAAATAACTCCTTGGTAACCCACGCTTTTCTATTTGCTTTCCATATTCCAGGTAAATTCATTTTTATGTTACCTTTTAATGCCCTCGGATTTTCTGAATGGTAAACTAATAATAATTTTAATTTATAATCGCCAGAGGCATTTGATCCAAAGAGTAACGATAAACGGTCTTTGACTGCTTTGAACCCAGCAGCTGATTTTTCTTCAATAGAAATGAAGCTTTTTGTTGGTAGCCGTTTCCAAAACAAACCGCTTTCGTCAACATTGAACACCAAATTTGGTGGAAAATTTTCACGTTCAATTATTTCCTTTAGTTTTTCTGGAAACTTATTTGCAGCTTCTGTTAATTTTACACTATGAATCCTGGCCCGTTTTTTTAAATTTCTCGAACCAACCACGAGAAGCCCCAAAGGTTTCCATAATTTCTTCAGTTTGTTTAGATTTCAGGTGATTAAACTGGTATATTTTTTTATGTTAAATGAGGCTTGAAATTGCGGACTTCGTTATATCGAAGCTTCGTTATCAGAGGTAACGTTAACCGAGGTATGCCTGTATATTGTTTATATATTTTACCATGGGCAATTGGGTAATCAGAACAAAACGGTCGAGGAGTGACAAAAATAATATTGCTACAGATACTTCAGAAGCTGAAAGGGTAAGAAACGCATCATGTGAAAATTTCAACACTAACGTTATTTCAAGTATAGTGCAAACACCAATTTCTGATAGAGAGGCATCATATTCCAAATCAAAAAAGAATAGAAAATATCAAGAAGAATTTATGAAGTACTTACAGTGTTGTTAATGATGTGCAATGTCCTTTATGCATAATATGTTATGAAAAACTGGCTAACGAAAGCATAAAATCTATTAAATGAAAGACACTTACATACGAAACATCCAGAGATAATGATAAATACTGAATCCTTTTCAAAAGAGATACCGATGCCATACAAGGTCTGAAATCTTTCATGAAGAAACATACTGCAGTTCCTTGAAAAGCTTTAAGAGCATCATTGCAAGTTTCATATTTAATAGGAAAAAATTTGAACTCACATACTATTGCTGAATCTCTCGTTCTCCCTGCTGCTATAAAAATGATTTCAATTATGCATGGAAAAAAGTACAGCAACGATTTAAATACCATTCCTCTATAAAGAGACACCAAAGTCTCACAGCGTATTACAGTTATTGTGGACAACATAAAATTCAGTTTATTAAATCGATTGAGAGAACGTCCAATTTCTGCAATACAGTTAGATGAATTCACAGATATTTAAAACCTCGCTCAACTTATTGTATATGTCAGATGAGGGAGATATTTTGGAGGATTTTCTATTTTGCAAAGCTTTGGAAGGAAGAACGACGGGCGAGAAGATTTCTGATGTTATAAATATTTTCTTTCAAACAAACAATCTAATGTGGAAAAACTGCTTTGCAATTTGTACTGATGGTGCAGCTGCATTATCAGGATAAAATAAAGGTTTAAAAGGCAAACTAAAGGAAATTGCTCCAAATATAGTTTTGAATCATTGCATTATACAGTACATAGGGAAGCATTAGTAGCAAAGGAAATGCAAACTAATTTGCACAAAGTTTTGAAAGATGCAATAAGTGTGATCAACCTTATTAAAAAGTAGGAGCTTAAATAGCAGACTTTTCACAATGCTTTGTAATGAAATGGGATGAAATGCTTCTTTTATATACAAAAATGAGGTGGTCGTCCGGTGGTAAAGTGTTGCTTCATCTTTTTGACCTCAAACAAAGTTTTACTGTTTTTATCGGATAAAAATCAGAACCTTGTTCAATTGTTTACAAATCAAAAATGGCTTGGAAAACTTAGTTCCTTGTTGATATATTTGAAAAAATTAATAATTTAAATTTAAGTCTTCAAGGACAGGGAACAAATATATTAATACTCAGTGACAAAATAGAAACTTTCAAAGGGAAGCTTAATCTTTAGTAAACTAAATTTGAGCGTTATAATACTGAAATATTCCCATGCTTTTCTGATTTTGTTATAATATTGACATTTTTCGATTTAGGGATATCACTGCCACCCACCTAACAATGCTAATTAAGAATTTTTCCAAATGATTTAATGCATCTCCAGAAAAAAAAAGTTGTACTGGATTCGTGATCTCTTTGCTTTTGAAATTTCTTCATGTCCCGGAATTACCATTGAGCAAAAGGAAGATCTTATCAACCTGTTGTCTGACAAATCATTATGTTTTAAGACTACAACTTGTGAAAAGTTTTGGCTTTCTCTTCGAGATGAGTATCCAGAATTATCGAAAATGGCGACACAAACATTGCTACCTTTCGGGTCTACATATTTATGTGAGGTTGGCTTCTCAAAATTCTCAAAAGAACAGCTATATAAACAAAAAAGCATTCCAGACTTGATCCAGAAGATGACATGAGATTTGTAATTTCAAACATTGCACCAAAATAAGAACCAAATATTATCGGTTATCTAAGCTCGTCCTTCACATTAATTGTTTTGTTTTGTAATTTTTCATTTTTTATTGTTTTATAATCTTAATTGAAGAATAAGAATTTGATTTTATGTTTTTGCTGTATTAAATTAAAATATTAAAAAATTTTTGTATTCCTCTCTCGGTACTCGAATAAAATTTTCTACTACATAATTATAAAATATCATTTTTCGTCTCTAAAAATCTGGTCATCCTACCTAGTGATTTACATTGAGGGGGCGCTTCAATTTTATATTTAATAAAAGGGGTCATGAGCGAAATAAGTTTGCATGCCACTGAGTTAGGGCACATGATTCCCTCATTGATACTTTATCTATTATTTCTAATATTTTGGCAAATTTATTTTTAAGCCAGTACAGACTTGATTCAAACTTCCTATCAAAAATAATTCTTCTATTTCCTCAAAACATTTCTTTCATAAAATAAGCAGCTTGTTGTGACTGCTTGTTCAAGCTTATCTGAAACACAGAACTACATATACAACTCTCTGCACTGAAAAGTTACATATGTGTTTTGCTCCCTCTCTAATAGTACCTCATAACAAAAATGAGAAATTGATTTCTGAATGCATTCCATATATATACTAGATTATTCAGAAAAAGATTTGAGGATTATTTTTTTTACCAACTATACATCATTTATATATAGACTCATTATAATAATTATAAGTATGCTAGAAGAAATCATTGGAAGAGCATTTCCCTAACTAACAAAATGAAACAGCTTGCTATTTAATTTTCATTCTTCTCTCCAGCTACTTTTGAAGTAGAGAAAACATCATTAAGCATTGTATTTTTTATGGTAAAAAAATTAAGACTTTTTAATGCATTTTTTCTATATGATTACAATAATGACTTCAAAATATTCTTATCACATCAGATTTTTGAAAATTTTCATTACTCTATATTAAATGCTATACATACAGTAGAAAACATACACAATGAATTATAACTACATTTAATGGCATTCTTCCACTTGCTGAGACTACACACATGAGGGGAGCATAAATTCAAGTTGAGGAAGGATGGCTGCAAGATGTGCAGAAGTTTGCCTTAAGCCAGCAGGTGGCTGATTGTTGGAACAGGCTTCTATCTGGTGTTGTGGAAATGGATGAGTTGAATAAATTCAAGGAAGAACTAGACAAATTCTTGGAGGGGAAGGATGGGTGAACTGTGTAGGGATTTTTTCTTTTTGGTTGTTTTTTTTTTTTTTTTTTTTTTGGCTGGCTAATGCTATATAAGCTTGCTTTCTTGTATCTTTTGCCACTTTGCCATTACTACTAATACATTTTAAAATTTCCTTTTCCTGAAGACTACCAATACCCATTGACCTCAAACCATTGAGGTGCTAATGACTAGCTCATTACTGTGTGACACACTGTGATATATTCTGATCAGCTGGGCTACTTAATAATATGGTTCATAATAACTGCAATGGAATACACCAACTGTACATAACTCGAACTTTGTTAACATAAATTAAAAGAGAATAAAAAAATAAAATAAGACAGAATAAAATTTTTATTTAAAATAAAATACACTGACAACTGTACAGTTAAAAGGGATAAAATGATAGACAGAATTAAAATATATAAAATTGAAGTATAAGAAATATTACAAATTAAAAATGATAAAATCGATAAAACAACACCATAGCTTTCGAAGACAAAAGCTATAGTGTTGCCTCCTTTATCAACAGTGAAACTTGAATGTCACAGCACATCCTTAAATAACATCAGCAGGCTCACGGCACGTTACTGTAGGAACATGGGAATTAGCCTTCACACATGCATGAAGACCAGAAATGGCTCGGGAGTGTGCCAGGCAGAACCATTCATCCCATCCAAGAATTTCGGTTTCAAAGAGGGGGACGAATACAGACTCCTCTATCTCTATTGATGGTATTATGTTCCAAAGAATAAATCTGCAAACTCTCGAGCCATTTCCGGTTTCAATACCTACATGAACGATCAACAATGACAGCATCATCTGGAGAAATTTGGCTCCTCCCAGAAGTGTTCAGCCACTTCAGATTGCCCATAGTCTGGGGTCTTTATTGCACTAATATGTACTCTACTATCCAGGCAAATCCCTAGGATTAACATAGCGAATTCCTAGGATATTAGACACATGTCTAATATCCTGTGTGCGTGTCTGGGTATCAGGGTGGAGATTGCACACAGTGATGTCAAAGGTAAAAGATCCTGTACCTACTGAGGGTGCCAGTGGAGTTATATATGAGATCAAATATCCAGACTGTGAGAAATGTATATTGGAGAGACAGAACACAGGTTTAGGGATCATATGGGGGGAACAATGGCCATCTTGGCTCAAGGATTATACAGCACGGCATGTGAGGGAGTAACAAAAGAAGTAAGGATTTAGGACAGATGTAACAGATGGTTAAATAGCAAGAAAAAAGTAGCCTTTATTAACAAACAAAAGATATACAGAAAGTGGCTATTTCTGTATACCTTTTGTATACAAAAATATTTCTGTATACCAATGCCAAGAGGACTTCATCCATTACAAGAACAAACAGTCTGTTATCTGAAACTGAGAGGAGTGACTACAAAGAAATATCCTAACAAAAGTAAAGCAATTAAAAAGGATAATTAATCAAAAGAATAACAAGGTTAAAATGGATGAAGCCTGCTTTGTCACTTGGGAAAGTGCCACTTTTGGGAAGAATACAGAAATAAACCACAATGTGACACAGATAACAATAAGAAACAATATAATTTTACTAATATGCTCAGAAAACATAAATAATCCAAATGACTTCAGAAAATACAGTGATTGGAATAACCTAACATTTACCCAAGGTGGCCTGATAAATTGTTTGTGTTGACAGTATGCAGTATATTTGTCATAGATGTGCTACCACACATTTTTAATGAAATATTGAGATATCAAGAAGCATCTCACAAATCTGGAGCAGTTATACAGTAAAATGAATCCCAAAGGTCAAATGCCCAAAAGGACTGGCAGATTTCTATTGAATGCACACTGCTCAATGTCTATGAAAATAGACATTGAGCTCCCATTCCTAATGCAATTCTGCACTGGATCCATAGCACATTCATTCAGTTTTCATTAGGATTTACTAGAAACATTTTACAGGATTCAATTCATGCTTAATAAAAAGTCTCAGAATGATATTCTCTTCTTGGACTTAAAGCAGTATACAAGGCATGGCTTGTATTAAATAACGAGACTGCTTCAATAAAATAAGTATATTTCATACTTACATGTTATACACGAAATATTACATGAAATATTTTATACTTATAAGTTATCCCCTTAAAAACAATTGTCTTGGACTTACACAAACTGTTCCATATGTTTCTTCCAAGAACAGAAACATTTCTGGAAGTCATCTTCTGTAAGCCCTTTTAACACTTTTTTTTTTTTTTCTGAAAGTGTATATTGGTTCCCTTAAATACACTTTTCAGTTTAGGGGAAAAAAAAAAAAGTCACAAGGTCTGCTGAGCAGGATGAATGTCGCATACAGGGAAAGAGAGCACAATGTGCAGATAATTGTCTTGATGGTGCATCCGACCATCCACCACCCACAATTCTGGTCTCTTCCTTCAAATTTTTCATGCAGTCTTGTCAGAACTTCAATATAGTATGTTTCATTGACAGTCTGATTTGGTGGGATGAATTCAGCTGTATAATTCCTTTAATATCAAAGAAAAAAAGAAGCATGGGTTTTTATTTTTATTTTGACATTCTTGCTTTTTTCGGTCTGAAGGATCACACTGTCTTCCATTGCACTGACTGTTTTAATTTCTGAGTCATATTGGAACAGCCAACTTTCATCACAAGTTAATTAGAGTACTCAGAAAGTCCGAATCTTCTTCAATCTTTTTTCAAAACATCTTAACAAGCTTGGAGTCTTTCACTCTTCGATCTTTATTAAAAAATTTTGGTTCCATCTTGGCACATACTTAAATTTTCACTTAAAATTTGTCTAACTGTTTCTTTGTCCAAATTGGAGGGATACATAGACTAATACTTTAACTAGAGCCACAAGCAGAGATAAAAGTGATTCTTGTACTGCTACTAATGGTACATGCAGCAGCCTAGAAAGCAAGGTGTCTGGGATTTTAGGCCCTGCTATGGGTCATCATGAAACAAATGAATACATGGGCTGTGTTAGGGTAACTAAAAAGAACAGGTGCATGTGTACTTGCATGTACACTAATGCTAGGAGCATTGTAAATAAATTTGATGAATTTAATGTACTGATTAGGTCATCAAATGCAGACATGGTGTCACTCAGACATAAAGTGATGCTGAATTTTAATATGGAGAGTACAATGTGTACAAGAAGGACAGACAGGACAAGAGAGGTGGAGGGGTTATGCTCTTAGTTAAGAAGAATATCAAATCTAAGTCAGTGCAACCAGTTGACTTGGGTGACAAGTGCAATGTTGAGTCAGTTTGGTGTGATATAAGCACTGGGAAAACAAAATTGAGAGTAGGAGTGTGCTAGTAATGTGTACCACACTCCTACTCTCAGGTACTAATGTGTTCTAGGCCTAATGACTGAAATTAGTATAACAAACAGCTGTACAGGGAAATAGAATGGGACAGCAAATCAGAACGTCTTACAATGGGGAATTTTAACTTTCCAGATGTTGACTGGAATTTGTGGGTTGGTCATTCACACACTAGCAAGACTTTTGTGGATTTTTTGGGTAACTATTTTCTACAGCAGCATGTTAAAGAGGCAACAAGAGGAAGCAATACTCTTGATCTGGTTATCAGCAGTGATTCTTCATGCATTGAAAATCTGCAAGTAAAAGACCCACTGGGAGGGCAGAGATCATATGTACTAATGTGAAATTTAATAAAACACATAACTACTGTCAATGGTAAATGGAAGGGCTTTTGCTTTTGTAAGTGGCCCAATGTTGAATCACATTGAGCCACTTGATCTTTATGGGTTAACTGCTGATTACCCGTGCTCAGGTTGCAGACAAACTGAATAGGTATTTTGCATCTACATTCCCACATAAGCAATTCTTTAAGGAAGGGGATGCCAGAAGTTCATCAAATTCTGATGAGGAACTAAATTACTTTAATAACTGAAAGAAAAGTGGAGAAGAAATTCTTGAAGATGGACATAAAAAAGGCAGTCTGGAGTGAATGGAATCTATCCAATTATATTAAGGGAGGCAGCAAAGGAGGTAAGCAAACCCTTAGCCATAATTATTAGAGCATCCTTGGATTTAGGGGATGTCCTCATGGACTGGAGAGGTGGGAATATATCTCCAATTCATAAAGGGGATAAAAATCTGACATTACAGACCTATCAGCTTAATGTCTGTACCAGGGAAAATAATTGAATCGCTGGTTAAAAAAGTAACGCAGGACCATTTGGACAGGCATGCACTTCTACTGTAATCAAAGCATGGTTTCGTCAAGGGACAATCTTGTCTAACCAATCTGACAGGTTATTACGATACAGTGACCAAGGAACTAAATGCCAAAAATAATTTTGATATCATATACTTGTATTTCAGGAAAGCTTTTGATGCTGTTGCACATAAAAGGCTGCTGTACAAATTGGAGCAGTATGCCATTAAGGGAAAGTTGATGCTATGGATAAAAGAATGGTTGAGTGGGAGAAGACAGAGAGTGGTAATCGGACATTGCTCTTTGTGGACTAATGTTATTAGTGGAGTCCTCCAGGGTTCGGTGTTGGGACCATTTTTGTTTTCTATATTTATCAATGATACTGATGAAGGTATAACAGGCTTAATGTCCAAATTTGAAGATGATACAAAGGTTGGCAGGGTTGTTAATGACAGTAATGATGGAACACTGCTGCAACAGGACTTGAAAAAGTTGAAGATGGGCTGAGAGGTGGCAACTGAGGTTTAACATTAACAAATGCAAAGTAATGCATATAAGTAGCAGTAACTCCAGAGTAATGTATCCAACTGTATGGTACTACACTCAGGGTAGTGGAGAATGGAAAAGACCTGGGGGTAATTGTGCAGTCAAATATGAAGTTTGAGAAGCAGTTCATGGGGGTCTTGTCAATGATATACAGAAACTTTGCTAGCAGGGATAAGGAGGTGATTATCCCTCTGTATAAGGCAATGGTCAGGCCACACCTTGTGTACTGCATACAGGTCTGGAGGCCTCATTTTAGGAAAAATGTAGAGCTGCTGGAACGAGTACAGAGAAGAGCAACAGGATTGGTGAGGGGAACAAAAGGATACTCTCACCAAGAAAGGCTTAAATTCTGTAAATTGCAGCATCTGGAGACTACCTGCGAGGTGATCTGATTGAGGCATACAAGGCCCTGAACGGTTTCAGCAAGCTCAATGCTGATGAGATTCTTCCACTTGTTCAAATTCCGCACTTGAGGAGGCACACAGTTATAGAATAGATGTGCAGAAATATGCCTTTAGCCAGCAAGTGATTGATTGCTGGAACAAACTTCCATCTGATGGAAGTTTGTATTCTGATGGGATCCTTCCACTTGTTCAGATTACGAACCTAAGGGGGCATAAATTCAAATTAAGAAAAGACAGATGTAGAATAGATGTGCGGAAATTTGCCTTTAATCAGTGGGTGGTTAATTGCTGGAACAAACTTCCATCTGTCATTGTGGAAGTTGATAGATTGAATAAATTTAAGGAGGAACTGGACAAGCATTTGGGGGGAATGGTATGATTTTTTTTTTTTTTTTCTTGGCGGATGCTGCATAAGCTCATACACTTGCTTTCTTGCATCACATGCCACTACTACTACTATCTGTCATTGTGGCAGTTGACAGCTTAAATAAATTCAAGGAAGAACTGGATGTGCAGAATCTGGTGGAAATGGATAGGTGAATGGGAAGTGATTTTTTTTTTTTTTTTTTTTTTTGGCTGATGCTGTAAAAGCTTGCTTTCTTGCATCATATGCTAATATGTTTTTTTAAAAAATTAAGACCATTCTTTAATGAACAACCCTCATAATTAATGTCCTAAATTTTTCAGCTAAAAAATAAATAAGGAACATACCTCTTCACTAATTTCTTTCAGTATACTTGGTTGAAGTACCATATGCTTAAATAGTGTGCCAATCACACAAACTCTGCTATCACCTGACAAATCACATAGGCTTTTGATAATAATATCAGAGCCTGAAAGAAATAATTTAAAAAATGGTATAGTACATAGAAGTGGCCGATAACATATCAGTCATCCATTCCAGCAGTTTCATTAATTCCTAAAAAAGTGGTAGCAGGACATAGAAAGATATATAAAGTTATCAACCATTTTCTCTAAATTGGTTAGTGAGGTAACATGGAATTTTAAACTCTATTTTAAAACTAAGCACACACTAATCTGAATTCATCACAATTATATGTTCATTTGAAAGATAAAAAGTTATTTTATTTTTGTTAAGTGTGTTGCATTGAACAAAAAAAAAAAAGGAAATTAATAGGTATTTCCATTTAAAGTACAGCATCGAAGGTTCACTGCCCAGTCACTTCTGTCAACACAGAAAGCTTGTTCTGTGCTTTTAAAATGATTTTGCATGATAAAACCCACAAATCTGCAATAGACCACAGTAAAAATCAATGGCAGACTAAGAAGCCCTTGGCTCTCAGGCACCATGTCTTTTGGGTATCATCATGCACAGATGAACTACCATTATGGGAGTTATTTGTTGTTATTTGGTTTTTAGGAGCATTAGCAACTAAGGCCATATTGCTCCGGGATATGCGGTGGTCATTCCCTGACCTTTCCGCATCTTCCGTATTTGGTGGTGACGGGCTCGAACCCCGGTCTAATCAAGAAGCGTGTGCTACGCACTGCTGCTCCTTCCCACCTGGCTACGGAGGCGCCCATTATGGGAGTGTGAAAACTTATGATGTATATGTAAATAAACCTGCATGCATCAGCTAGCAGGGATTAGTTTCAAACTAGTAGTGTAACAGTTAAATCAATGTCAAAATTATAGGCAGAGATTATTGTATTATTTACTGCATTTCAATTCCTTAAAAAAATTATGACATCATAATTAATAATGTTTTAAATTAATCGCTATTTTTACTTATTTATTCTTCCTTTTTTATCAACGACAGCAGCCCCTTATGGGGATGTGGGAGCTATAATGATGTGTAAGGACATGTGGCTACTAGGAAATCAGGCATTTTTGAAAAATATACTGTTATTTACTGTAACAAAGGTTATAGTAAATTGCTTAGCTATTCCACATAAGTTTTAAAATGACTCTTAGAGCAATCCTACATGAGCATGTAAAATGCCATGCATGCAGCATGCGTGTTCCATATGAACACTCTGAAACTAGACAGGTGTATCAGAAATGTAGCATGTAAAATGATGTAGTAAACTACATAAGCATTTTTTATCAGTCTTGAATTTTATTCATATCAATTGTGTGTTATCAATGAGTAAAAATAAAATCACAAATGACAAATCATCATTTGTAGGTCCATCCAATGTTTAGTAGCATCCTAAGTATTTTTTTTTTCCCCATATGTTTCAAAGAACAAAAAGTATCCCAAAAAATTCTTTTCTTCAAAGCTACACATTGACTTACATAGCTTTGATAAGCTCTTGGCTGACTAAGAAAACTACAAAAAACAGTTTGTTTATTAGTTTGGGGATTTATTAGGCACATCGGCAACTATGGCCATAGTGGCCCAACAAAAAACAGATAAGTCATTGTTTTGTTTACTGTCTCCTGTAAGAATAATTAATTCTTGTTGTGCTAGCAGGACTAATTAATACATTGCACACAGAAGAAAAAACTTGACCTTTGCAATGAGTTTCTCTGTTACTGCACTACTTTCAAAGAAACAGCATTGCCAAAAGAATTTTTCAGGTTTTTTTGTTCTTCATTTCAAAGAGATCACTTACTGCTTGTTGAAGGATCAGAAAGTCTTGAAAGAGATTGCCACAGCAGTGTCCCAGCTTTTAAATAAATGGTATGTTAGCCATTTGTTTGAAAGTGGTACAATACCAAGACACACTCACTGAGAAGTACTTATTGTTTTAATTTTTAAACACATTGGCAACATACGATAGTACCATATTGAACTATTGTTATTATGTCTGTACGAATGTATGTTATTCAGGCCGAGAAACCCAAAACAACTAACGGGGGGGGGGGGGGGAGTACCCTTTCTGGATGAAATCAGCTCACCATAGCCTCAGTTGTTGAGGCCTTTAGAACTTCCTCCAGTCTATGATGAAATCTGAACCTAGACCTCTCAAAATGTGTGCCAAGTGGCAAAGCCAATACTGTATCCTGTTAAGGAGGATGAGTAGCAATTTTATACTAATGCCTACTGCAAGTTGAGCAAATACATATTATGCTTTGTCACCGTTGTGAAGGCAAAGATTGTTAGTTCTCTACTGTTTAAGGTGCTCAAGGAGGGGGCAGTTTAAGATCAAGTATTAGTCCTTAAAAAAAAAAAAAAAAAGAACCCTCTGCTGTAGCCCATATACTGCATAAGTTGGCTGTCCAGTTTCAATTCAAGATCTGGATCTGAGCTATAAAACCACTGCATTGACTATGCAGCTTAAGTCCTGCTGACTGAAAAAATGCGCAAAAGGGCAGTCCTCCAAAATTCAACCAGGCCAAATAACATTGGCTATTTTATAAGTTTGAAGCTCTAACTTTCTTTAGGTAATTTAAAAAGTAGTGACTCTATATTATACAGTTTTGTGTATTTTTATTTTATTGCCTAAAATAATATCTAGATGAAATACAAAATAAATAGCATACTGCAATTTTTTTTTTTTTAAATTCAGGATACTTAATATATTTTTCGGTTTCAAACACTAACTAGTTGATAGAGTAGCGCTTTGCTGCTCAGTCAAGAAAGCGTTTCAACCACTCATTAGTTTCAAAAATTCATCAGCATGTGCAAGCAGAAATTTCCATGCAGAATTCTACCCATGCACACCAAAACAAACACCGATGCAACACAACATTCAAAATAATCATCTTGATTGCCACATACAAAATTCATTGGTTTCATTTCAACATGTAAGATGCCACATATTATACACACCATTTTACGTGCTTGTGTAGCATCACGCTTATTTGAAAACTTTTCATTAATGGTTTTGTTAGTTTTAAATACTGAATACAAGGAAAGTGTAATTCAATTAACTGTGATAAGCCTGAAAATGTCATTGCATATTTTTCTCATTTTTCTGCATATTATGTCTAGTTACACAATGATAACAATGAAGTTATAAAAAAAAGATAGGGATGCATCCTATTAAACTGTTACAAGACAATTATAGCAAACAGAAGCCTCCCTTTCTATCCTCCATTCCCAATACATAATCATTCAATCAGATATGATATGGTTCCAAGATATGGTGCTGTCCCCAACAACCTGATTTTACAGCGAATCAGAATCAATGCAACCCAAAACAAGCAATTATATAAAAGTTGAAAATTCAGTTAATGGGTACAGATTTCAGACAAAACTTAACATAATAAAAATGGGTCACTGGTTTACAAAATGAAGAGAAAGCTTTGATATCCAGGAAGTACATTGGAGGTCCACTGTTACATTAAAGAAAGAGGGTAATTAAAGAAAAAGGGTAATCACATATGTAGTCTATAGAAAAAACTGTAGAGCAATTTCAGTTCAATAAAAAAATCATCAAATGGAATTAACTTATAAAATCATCATACCAATTAAAAATCTGCAGTTTAAACTTAAGCATAACATTATTTTTGACTCATGAGTGCCAGTAAGACACTATACTTTAACAACAAGCAATGCCTTCAAATATGAAATTGACATTTAGTCCACAGAGCTTTTGCTATAAACACAACCAATGCCCTTCAAAATGCGTAGCGTGGTTATTTTTTCCATGAGGGAAGAAAAACAGGTGCTTTTCAAACCTTTTTGATGATGGTAAAACTACCACTCTTTGATAGTGGGGGGGGGGAGCCAATGGTTGATAGGGTTAGATTATTTCAGACCATGTGGAGGCCACTGAGAATTCCTGTGGATGAACCAGAATTTATAGTTTCACCACTGTGTTTTTGGCCTGGGAACCCTTTGCTACAAATCTAAACATTTAAAAACAATTAACAATAATCCTTATATCATTAAAAATAATTAACTGTAATAATTAACAAAAAATTAAAAAAATGAATGACAAACTATTATTTGAATATTCATAGAACTTCCAAGCTCTACAAATTTGCAAAAGCCCAGAGCTGCACAGAATAATTTGAAAATGTCACTCATCCACCTTGGTGAATATTTCTTAATTCATATTAAAATATTTTATTAATCTCAAAAATTCTTTACTCCATACTTCTTTCTAAAAAACAAAAACAAGCATAACAAAGCTTGCAAAGCCTCTATCTCTCATTAAAAATCTCATGGAACTCCAACAAACTCTCACTGGGTTCCATGGAACCCAATTTGAAAACCTATGACTTAGATAAGAATTACTAATAATTTTTCTATTTTAATTACCATATTTTCCAGATGATGCACTGGCCCATAAGACACACCCATGTTTCAGAAAAAAACATTTTTCGGAAAAAATATTTCACCGCATATAATTGAAACACAAATTCACAAGTGCTTACGTTTAATAAAAAAAATTCCAGTGTAGAACAAAATTTTTAATCATTACATAACAAAAAACTCATTGTTACTATCATACTCGATTATTACTGATGTCATTGTCTAACATTTACTTTCTTAAAAGAAAACTTCATCTTCAGTGCCAATACTGATTTAATTTACTGATTATGCATTACTGATTTAATATGGATTTAATATATAACTGGAACTTAAGAACAAGTTTGAGCTTCTGCAGACTGCTGAGGACCAAGATATCGACAAGGAATATTACAACTTTTTGAAAGTGATAAAGCCCAAGAAACCTATAGGGAAAAAGAAATCCAAAGAAGAAAAAATTAGTCAAGAAACACTTGTCATGATGAACCGAAGACGACAAATGAAAAGCAAGAAAAACACTGACAGGGAGAAAATTGAGTATACTGAGTTATGCAAAGCCATTAGAAAGAGACTCAGAGAGGACATAAGAAGATTTAACACAAGAAAAGTAGAACAAGCATTAAGGGAAAACAAAGGATTTAAATCAGCAGCCATGAGCAGTAATACAGAAAGACAAATGATACTGAAACTGAAGAATAGCGATGGTGTACTTATAAACAGCAGAGAAGGCATAATTCAAATAGCAGAAGACTACTATAGAGAATTATACAAGGAGCAGGGGAATGATGCCAGCAGTGGGGAAGATGGATTGCAAAGTAGCAACACATACGACATACCCAATATTCTTCCTGATGAGGTAGAACATGCATTGAAGAAAATGAAGAATCAGAAAGCCAAGGGGAAGATGAAGTTACTGTAGAGTTGTTAAAATTGGGAGGAAGAGACATAACACAAAAACTGGCAAGGCTCTTCACAAAGTGCATTAGAAAAGGTGTGACGCCTAAGCAGTGGAATAATGCAATCATAGTTTTGCTGCATAAGAAAGGAGATAAATCAGAAATTGGAAATTATAGACCAATTAGCTTGTTATCCCACACCTACAAGTTGTTCACAAGGGTCATTACTAACAGATTAGAAAGAATACTGGATGAGAATCAACCGAAAGAGCAAGCTGGCTTTAGGACAGGATTCTCAACTATGGATCACCTTCATGTAATATCACAGCTAATGGAGAAAGCAAATGAATATAAAACACCATTATGCCTGGCATTTGTGGATTATGAAAAGGCATTTGACTCCATACAGCATAAGGCAATGTTTCGGGCACTGGAAAGACAAGGCATTGATACCCCATATATTATGATTTTGAAGAAAATATACGAGAGTGCTACCTCCTTTATTAGACTAGACAAAGACAGTAGAAAATTTAAAATTGAGAAAGGAGTTCGACAAGGAGACACAATATCTCCAAAGCTGTTTACTGCTGCCCTTGAGGAAGCTTTCAGAAGATTAGACTGGTCGCAGAAAGGAGTCAATGTGAACGGAGAGTACCTAAACCATTTGCGATTTGCAGATGACATTGTGGTCATAAGCCATGATCCCAAAGAATTAGAGGAAAATCTTAATCAGTTATACACAGCTAGTAAGGATTTTGGACTAAAGATGAATATGGCTAAAACAAAAGTAATGATGAACAAGTATGCCACAGAAAGGGAAATAATGATTGAAGGAGCAGTAATTGAAAAGGTGGAGTCATATACTTATCTGGGACAAGTTATTAGCTGTAATAATGATAAATGGCTGGAAGTCAAGAGAAGAATAAATTTTGGATGGATAGCATTCAGGAAATATAGTCACATACTGAAGAGCAATATCCCAGTTTGTCTGAAACGTAAAATAATGGACCAATGTATACTCCCCACCATGACTTATGGAAGTGAAACTTGGGCACTCACCAAAAGAATGGAAGAGAAGCTGAGAACCACACAGCGAAGAATGGAACGAATCATATTGGGAATAAGACTGTTAGATAAGAAGAGAAACACATGGATTAGGCAACAAACTCAAGTAAAGGACATTCTTATCAAAACTAAAGAACTAAAATGGTCTTGGGCAGGACACATAGCTCGAAGACATGAGGACAGATGGACTAAGAAAATAACAGAATGGTATCCAAGAGGAGCTAGAAGAAAACCTGGAAGACAAAGGCGGAGATGGATAGATGAAATTCATGAGTTTGTGGGTAGTAAATGGATGTCCAGTGCTCAAAACAGAAGCAACTGGAAAGTTGCTGGAGAGGCCTTCATCCTGCAGTGGATTGAAAATGGCTGATGATGATGATGATGATGATTTAATATTTCTTTAAAAGACTTGACAACTATCTCATGTTTCGTGAACTTCTGTGAATTTTAAACTCATTCACACATCTAAGAAATTGTTGATCACTTCATTTGTCCTGTTGCTGTCAAATGGTGATTTGGTGCCTCCTTCCATTTGGTCCACTCCTCAAACAATTGCTTTAAAGGGTTTGTTAACTGAGATGTCCAATTGGAGTTCACTACAGTTGATTAAAGTCTCCTGGAATCATAAATAACTCAGTGCTTAATTCAGCAACTTTCCCTTTTGCTGCTTCCATTACATATGATCTGGACTGGTCAAAAACTAAAAGAGCTAGCTTTTACGGAAGGCTACTTGGATGTTTGCTCCAGACTTTCTATAGCCATAGATAGCAACATAGATAGCAATATCACTGTGTGGACTTAGGCAAAGGCCTCCATAGCCAAGTGGTCAGGAGCGGGAGTGCAGTAGCACATGCTCCTTGAGTAGACCGGGGTTCGAGCCCCTGAGTGCTAAAAATATGGTGTGGACTTAGTATACCATAAAATGAAGGGCAACTCTAGGCAATATTCTCCATGGAAAAACAGTGTGTCTTATGGTCTGGAAAATATGATGGCGAAGGTAAAGAAAGCCAACATGAGAACTAAGGGAAAGTTCAGGAAAACTTACCAGGCAAAATCGTTTCCCACTACTGCAGTTTCTCCCTGCATTCTCGGTAAACAAATGGTGCGTGTTATCGATAGCAGCAGTAGAAGTCGATAACGATGTATTTATTGATTAGTTTTTTCTCATTATTAAAAGCAGCTTATTGGAGTTCATGAGTGTAATGCCTTCACGGCTGAAATTTACTTATGGATACACCCTCCAGACTGCCTCAATCTTAGGGTGTTTATCCTCCCTTCCCACTGTTTTAACCCAATAGCAAAACAACTGCTACTGCCACTACCGATAACACGCACCGTAGAAGTAGTTTTTGTATCATGTTAAAACAGTGAGAAGGGGGGGGGGATAAACATCCTAAGACTGAGGCAGTCTGGAGGGTGTATCTGTAAGTAAATTTCAACCACAAAAGCATTACACTCATGAACTCCAATAAGCTGCTTTTAATAATGAGAAAAAACTAATCAATACAGTGTTATCGACTTCTACTGCCACTACCGATAACACGCACCATCTGTTTACCGAGAATGCAGGGAGAAACGATTTTGGCCAGTATGTTTCCCAGAAATTTCCCGTGTACACTGACACACAGAAGGTGACATAATTTAAATTGGAAGAGGGTGGTTGGAGGATACCCTTGGAAAAAAAAAATAGTATATTTTTTAAACCAATCTTAAACTTTCCACAGTCCACTGTACAAGCCATTCACCAACCACTCGGTGGAAAAGTAGATGATGAAAAACAGCACATCTACTTTCTATCTCCTCAGTTGGAAAAGTGTATAGATTGAGTTTAAAACTATAGTGGCAAACAAAAATTAAGGAATAAATCACAATGGTGTTAGCAAAATGATTGAAACTTGTATGCACGTACATTATATTATAAAGAAAATAGTTTGCATGTGAACTTAGGAGGAAAGCATGCCCTTTCTTAAATATGAAAGCAAATTAATAATTTGCGTATACCTGACATCCAGCAAAAAAGGAGAGAGAGAAAGAGAGAGAGAGAGAGAGAGAGAGGGGGGGGGGGGATACACTAGATCAGTGGTTCCCAAACTACTGAGATCAATGGATCCCTTAAAAAATCAAAAACCGTTTGTGGACCCCTATATATATATATGCATATATTTCTCTGTGTGTATATATATGTATGAACACTGGGTTTTTTGAAAAGAAAATTCCAAGTTTTATATTTAAAACAACTCAACTTTATTCTTATTTTTACATAAATATATAATAATAACTTTATTTATCATCAGTTTGCTATAGAAATACCACCACTTTGCTTATTGGGGGCTTGAAGTGGTGAAACCCATGTTTAGTCTCTAGAGCAAAGCTTCCGGCATCCCCCTCCCCCCATACTTCTCCTACAACCCTAACCCAAGCACGGTACTAAGTACTATAGGTTCTAATACCTCTCGTGTTTGGGGCTCACATAATAAAAAAAACCAGTTCCAGAGGATCCGTTTCAGGGATCCCCAGGGGTCCGCAGACCCCAGTTTGGGAAACGCTGCACTAGATGATAAATAAGTGCTTGCAACTGTTGCGTCACAGCCAAAGGCTCACATCAGAATTAAATAATTAATTATGTACACACTGATATAAAAGCACAAATTAAAAAAATGTAACATGTTATCATGATTCCTTACATACTGCATATTAACTGTATTTACATTCTACATCACGTAAGTTTATATTTACAATATATATAATATACACGAATGGCACTCATGCCTTCTCTGTGGAGATGCATCAATGCGTTCTTGTTTAAAGATTTGTGGGTATGGTGGGACTTTGCCCCCACATGTAACATGGGAGGGCTTGGCAGATGATTTGAAAAGGAGCATGAGCTTGTTCTTATTGGCTTCTGGGATTCGGGAGGGCTGCTAAGTTCTCTTTCCTATAGATTTTATTGGTGCAAAACTTTCAAGTCAACATCAAGACGCTGTACTTCCATTAGCATTTGATGAGAGAGAAAGTGATCTGAAGATATGAGATGTGCAGTCTCTGATGCTTCGAGCAGAGCATCGGGGTTGGCTGAAGTTCTGGCTTGGGTCTTCGCCAGTAACAAGAATCCCAAATGGTCACTGCTGGGATTTGGTCAGTAACCATCTTAACTGTGGCTACCAGTCACTGTACTTCAATAATATCAGATAGTCGCTGCATCCCCAGTGAAGCAGCTAAGATTGTAGTTCTTTGGTGGGATGACGCGCTTTCCAGTTAGCCCATTTAAGGAGACAGAATTCTGCTGCGAGGATTAGCTTCTTCATTGTAGTATCTGCTGATACCCACACTTCAGAGGCATAGAGGAGTGGAGTATAAATTACTGTGCTAATGAATTTCTTAATTAGTTGATGTTCCCTGACAGATTAATTTCTGTTCAGCTGCCCATCAAAGAGAGGTTGCTCTGGATGTGAGCTTGTCCACTTGCGCATAAAACCAAAAGTTTTGGGCCAAATACTATTCCCAAATCTCTGTGGGTAGGAGTGGCAGACATTACAATTCCACTGAGTGTTGGGGCTATTACTGTAGGGGTTGGTTTGAGGGAAAACATCATTAGTTTTGTTTTTTTTGGATTGATGGAGAGTCCATAATGTTTGAGGTAAGAGGCAATTTTAATGAGACTATTAATAATAGTCTTATTTTGATGGCTACATGCCGTAGCCTCCAGGTGATTGCTGGAAGCAATAGGCATTGGAATTTTTATATCATCTGCATATGTCATGATTTTCACATTATTATGGACAAGAGGCAAGATGATGGCTATAAATAACAAGCCAGATGGGACTCCTCATGTGGAACACCAGCAGATATCACTTTCTTGTGCGAGTGTCCATGAGCATCAATCTGTAATATTCTGTCATGGAGGAGTGATACTATGAACCAAAAGATGATTTATAAATAAAAAAAATTATTAAACTTACATATTTAATTTTTTATTCCGGAGTGCGCACTAGTCCTTTTAAGTAAAATAAGGGTGTGCAATAAAAAAAAGTTTGAAGGCCACTAGTCCGGATGATCCTGCAGTGCTTCTTTAATCAGCGCCTCCATTAATTTCCCCGAAACAGAAGTTACACTAACAGGTCTGTAATTACTTGTGTCACCCTTTGATCCTCCTTTGTGAATTGGAGTCACATTTTCCCATCTCTGGTCCATGGGTACCTCGCCTGAGTCGAAGGAAGCTCTCATAATTATGGCTAAGGGTTTGCTTACTTCCTTTGCTGCTTCCTTTAATATAACTGGATAGATCCCATCTACCCCAGATGCCTTTCTTATGTGTAACTTCAAATCTCTCTGCTCCACTTTCTCATTTATTAAAATATCATTTAGCTCACTGCCAGAGTTTAATACACCTCTGGTATTCTCTCCCTGAATAACCCCTCATGTGTAAATGTACAATCATAATACTCATTCAGTTTGTTAGCTTCCTGAACAGGATCATCAACAGTTGAACCATCGATATCAAGTGGACCAATCTGATTCATTACTTTGTTCTAGAGTTTACATAAGTAAAGAATTCTTTGCTGTTTTTCTTTGCATCCTTTGCAAAGATTTCTCGTAATCTGCTTTTGCCTGCCTAAACTCCTTTGTGACTTGATTACAGACCAGCTTATATCTACCATAGGCTTCTGTGTCACCTGTTAATTTATATGCATCCCATGCATTTTTCTTCTCTGCCACATGTCTCATTACTTCGTCTGACATAAATTTAGGCCTAAATCTTGAACAATATTTCTTTGTTGGTATGAAAAGCCTAGTAGCTTCCAAGATTAATTCTTTGAATGCTTAACATTTAGCATTTGCTGGTAACATCATCAGTTGGTCCTACTGTATAGAATTTAAAAACTGTCTCAGACCACCATAGTCACCTTTACAAAAGCAAAAACCCTTCCTTTTACTCTTGATGGTAGTTACCTCTTTGAGTAAATCCCACATTAGCACACTGTGTTACTGCTACCTAGTGGTTCCTTTATCTGCAGATTCTTAATGCATGAAGAATCACTAATGTAATTAGACCAAGGGTATTACTCCCTCTGGTTGCCTCCCGAACATGCTGCTGTAAAAAACAATCATCCAATAAATCCACAAAAGCCTTACTAGTGTGCGAATTCCAGTCAATATCTGTGAAATTAAAATCCCCCATTATAAGACAATCTGATTTACTGGCCCACTCATTTCTCTGTACAGTTGTTCATTATACTCTTTTTATACTTTTTTTTTTTTTTTTTTTTTGGCTGATGCTGCATAAGCTTGCTTTCTTGCATCATATGCCTCTACTAATGTTAATACTCATCAGAGTCATTAGACCTATAACACACTCCTACTACTCCCAATTTTGCTTTTCCAGTGCTTGTGTCGCACCAAACTCACTCAACATTGCATTGTCCATCTAGGTCAACTGGATGCACTTCCTTAGATTTTGTGTGTTTCTTAACTAACAGTATAACCCCTCCTGCCTTCTTATCCTGTCTATCCTTTCTGTACACATTGTACTCCTCAAATTCCAATTTTGCATTCCTTATATGGTGTGTCACATCTGTGTGATACCACATCTCTGATATCCCAACAAAATCGCCTTTGTTGTCTTGACCAGCACTTCAAATTCATCAAATTTATTTACTATGCTCCTAGCACTGTGTACATGCAAGTAAACATGTATCTGTTCTTACTCTTAGTTACCCTAACACAGACCATATAATTACTTGTTTCACAATGACTTCCAGCAGTTCCTGAAATCCCCCACCCCTTGTTTTTCAGGCTGCTGCTCATTTGAATATAAGCAGTGCAAGAATTACTTTTTTCACCTCTGCCAGCAGCTACTGTTAATCTCTTAGTCTATTAGTTAATCTATTAGTATGTGTTTCTCCCCCAAGTTATCAGTTTTCCAACCCACCTAACACTGCCTCGAAAGCATTAGCAAATATTCTTGCATCCTTCCTATTTAATTGTATCCCATCGCTGTGGAAGCAGTCTCTCCTTTTAACAAGAACAGACCAGGTTGAGAAAAATTCTGCCCCATGAACCTTGCACAATCTCTCCAGGGCCAAATTGATTGACAAGGATCTCATCATATACTCTCTCCTATCATGTTCGGGCAGAATTGCAGACACTGTCAAATTCAAACCTCACTCGTAGCTTTTTTTCAACATTGACCTGTTCTTGTTAAGTAATTTCGCCATTCTCCTACTCTTAATATCATGGGTGCCAACGTGTACAGCAATATCACCTTTTGTGCCCTTAAAAGATATCTGATCTACAATATAGTAGTAGTAGTAGTAGTAGTGGCATGTGATGCAAGAAAGGAAATGTATGAGCTTATGCAGCATCAGCCAAAAAAAAAAAAAAAAATCACACCATTCCCTCCAAATGCTTGTCCAGTTCCTCCTTAAATTTATTCAACCTATCAACTTCCACAACGACAGATGGAAGTTTGTTCCAGCAATTAACCACCCGCTGGCTAAAGGCAAATTTCCACACATCTATACTACATCTATCCTTTCTTAATTTGAATTTATGCCCCCTTAGGTTCCTAATCTGAACAAGTGGAAGGATCCCATCAGAATTCAGCATGCTGAACCCATTCAAGGCCTTATACACCTCAATCAGATCACCGCGCAGGTGCCTAGTCTCCAGCCACTGCAATTTGCAGAACTTAAGCCTCTCTTGATAAGAGGATCCCTTCATTCCCTTCATCAATCTTGTTGCCCTTCTCTGTACACGCTCAAGTAAATCTACATCCTTCCTGAAATGAGGCAACTTTTGCATCATCATCATCAACTTTTGCTTCGGGCAGATATACCATGGTCCTGTTTCACTTATCCTTTTTGCACAATATATTTCCCCATTTCCCTGACAACAGAGTCGCTGACACCTAGTTCCTGTGTACCAGCACATTCTGCCTTGGGGATTGCGCTGTGTTGTCTGATGTTCAAGTGTAAGCTCTGCCATTGATGTGGGCAGCTGAGAACTTGATGGGCCCCTCAATTTAAATCCTTCAAGGGCATCTACCTTGTTCTTCAAGCTCTCACAACAGGGTAAGGCAGTTTTTATCTCCTTGGTTTTTCTTGGGTACCTATGATTATTTCATGTAATTGAGAATTTTATTTTGGTTTGATTCTAGTTTGTCTTTTTTCTTGGAATCTGGTATCCCTTCCGAGTGATTGTTGGAAGTAGCAGTGATTGACATGCCTAGACCATTATGATCAGTCTTATATTTATCCCTCCCTTGCCACTGTTTTAAAATGGAAAAACGAGTTCCCGATTTTAAAAGGGCAGCAAGGTGGGCATAAACACCATAACTAAGAATAACCATAGCGGGCTAGGCATTGTCAATCACTGCTACTCATAACGATCAATAGGAAGAGGTAACAGATTGTTTGCTGTTATTTGGTTTTTAGGAGCATTAGCAACTAAGGTCATATTGCTTCGGGGATATGCGGTGGTCATTCCCTAACCTTTCCGCATCCTCCGTATTTGGTGATCACTGGCTCGAACCCCGGTCTAATCAGGAAGCGTGTGCTACTCAGGCGCCTGTAACAAATTGCAAAGAACTTTTAATTTATATATGATCAAGCTTACCCCATTTTTCTTTAGCTCGCTTTGCCAAAATGTTGGTCATGCATTTCAAACGGAATGCATAGAAAGGTGCATACTGTCGCCCAAAACTTCGATCCTTAATCAAAAAACGTCCCGATTTGTTTTCATAGCTCACAAGCGCACGTGCAAAGCACACATTAGGTTCTTCCTCGATGTTATCTAAACAAGCTGTAATTAGTTTTCCAGGCGAGTTTTCACAACGTAAAATCATTCCGGAGAACCCAGGTTGTAATGCAGTAATCCTGAATTTGAGACAGTAGTCCCAACTACTTCATTCGATAACAAACTAAAACTCACGATGAAAACATACACAACGTCAAGAAACTATAACTTCAACACAAACACTAAAACATCTGATTACAACTCCCGCGTAATATTTCGGAAGTATGAAACTTATCAGTATTTATAGTTCAGAAATAGCCCTATAATAGCCAAGATTACGTGTTTTGTCTTCTTAGTATTAGTAGTGGCTAATGATGCAAGAAAGTAAGTTTATGAAGCATCAGCCAAGGAAGAAAAAATTCCTATGTGAACTGTCCATCCCATCTAAAATTTTTTTCAGTTCATCTTTGAATCCATCTCTTGTGAGATGGACGTTTGTTCTCAACAATCATATAGCTTGGCTGTAAACAAACTTCTGCACACGTACCCTGCAACCATCCATCCTCAGTGTGTGTGTGTGTGTGTGTGGTCTGAGCAAGAGGAAGAATATCATCAGCGAGCCTGCTCAATTCGGTCCAAGTCCCAAGTACGTCAATCAGATCACCTCGGATATGACTAGTCTCCAGACACTGCAATTTGCAGAATTGCAGCCTTTCTTGGTAAAACTGACTATCATTTTGTTACCTTGACAACCTCGTTGCCCTTCTCGGCGCCCATACAAATAGGTCCAGTCCTTCCTAAAATGAGATCCCCTGACCTGAATGCTGTACTCAAGATGCAGCCTAACGAAATTGCCTTAAACAATGGGATATCTATACAGGTTACTTCAAAAACCTGCAGCATAACACAAGCTGTCAATAGAGAATGTCCTCAGGGCTCTGTTCTGGGGCCGCTCTTCTGAAACATTACACTAAATACATGGCTAACTAGACATTTTGATTTTGCTACTCCATTTGCATATGCTGATGACCTTGTCATTGTTTTCTCAGGCAACTCCAGGTAACAAATTCAAGAAAGGGCTTCTCCGGTCTTAAAGGATCTCATTAAACGGGCAACTGCCAACAAACTTAAAATATCTCCATTTCAAAATCATGATCTTTAAAGGTCAACTAAATATCCATTGTCCTCCTATCTTGAAAATAGCTAACAAGCAAATACCATATGTCAAGCACTTAAAACATCTTGGTGTGATCATTGATGACAGACTCAATTTTACTCTCCACGTAAACCACCTAATAGATAAAATCAAGAAATTTACTATGGCTATTGTTCGGATTATAAGAACTGACTTGGGGCTTGGACACAGAGTTCTTCTCTTATATTACAAGGCAGTATTCATACCTATTGCACCCTATGCTGCTCCGGTTTGGTATGACAGAATTAAGAACGTCAAATTGAAATCAAAACTACTCTCCTTGCAAAGATGCGTGATTCTTGCAATGTTTCGTGCCTGCAGGACTCTCTCTCTCAACTGATGCCCTGCAGGTCATAGCTGGAGTGTTACCTCTGGACTTGCACATTTTATACTGTGCCTTCTGCTACTTTCAAAAACGCCAGACCTCCATGGAAATCTATGGAATACAGAATGATGTCCTTGCAGACACCAAAGCTGAAAAAACCCGGATTTCGTCTTCTTTAACAAAAATTTGGCAAGATCGTTGGAACACAACCCCTAAAGGCAGGACTACATATAAATTTATACCAGAAGTCTCCTTTACTGCCAAAAAGAAAAATTCCCTATGGTTCTCTCCAAACTTCTACACATCATTTATCATAACTGGACATGGCTCTTTCAACTAAAAACTCTTTCAGTTCAGAATAAGCAATACCGATTCTTACCTTTGTCTACAATTGGAAGGCTGGAACCACCTGCTCTATCACTGCCCTTTTTATGCTGAGCTACGGAAATCCCTACAAGATCGTATAAACACCTTCTCACCTGGCAACGAAAAACATCTAGTAGAATCTGCCTCACACATTGGAATCCTACAACAATTTGCTTCTGATTTATTTTCTAGAAAAAAACTTCTGTTGGCCAATCCCGCATCAGCTTCACCTCCTACCATGTCTCCAGCACCTTCAATAATGTCAGCCTCAACAGTGAGCGGTGTCTTGCAAAAATAAAATATTGTCACCTTGAATAGCTCTTAGCAGATCACATAGATCCAGTTTTTTTTTTCTTTCTTTTCTTTATTTACTTTTATCCCCTCAGGCCTGTCAACCCGAGGATTGCTGGCACCCACTGGTGCTGCACTTCCTCCAGTGGGTGCGGAATCTGTCCAATCTTAGACAATTCACTTTTGTTTTTTTTTCTTTTAAATTTATTTATATATATATATATATATATGTTTTTTTTTTTAATATATTTTATTTATTTATTTTTGTGTAAATTTTTTTTCTTCTATTTTCTTTAGCTAGAGAGAATAGAAGAAAGTCTGTGGGGTTTTTTTATTTATTTTTTTATTTATCTTTTTTATTTTATTTTATATTTACAATCATTACTTATTTTTTTATTATTTTTTTTCTTCTTACTTTTATTTATAAGTTTTTTTATTATTTATTTATTTTTTATTTATATAATTTTACTTCACCTTCATTTTATTTATTTATTTATTTTATTAGTAAGTTCTTTTTTTTTTACTTTGTATCTATATATATATTTTTGTTTTTTTTTATTTTACTGCTTTTTTCTTTTCTTTTTTTAACAGTTTTACTGTTTTATTTTTATTTTATTTTATTTTTTTTTTCTGCTCTTATCTATAAATTTTTATCTTAGTTTATTTTATTTTACTTTTTTTTCTTTTGTTTTTTTTTTAACTAACTTATTTTATTTTTAAAATGAAATGATTTTATTTATTTATTATTATTTTTTTTTTTCTCTCTGCTGGAACCCTAAGTTCGGGCAGCTGTGGGTACGGGATTTGCTCGCACCCACTGGTATAGCACTGTCTCTGGTGGGTGAAGGACTTCACCCTCTTCAGGGCAGACAAAGATTGTAATGGTCTATCTCCACTTGGCTAAGGACATATCTAATTGTGGCCCACCTCCTCGTGGTGTAGACGGGCACCGGGCACGCTTTTCAGAAGATCGCCTGCCCGGTGGCAAAGAGGCCAGAAACAACTAAACAACACATAATATCCACAAACATAACACTTCACGTATCTGGCCGCTCTACAGAGTTTTGTATCATCACAGAGTAACATGGCAGAGATGAACTTATGTTCCGGGAGCCGCTGTACAGAAGATACTATACATGTCTACATGTTACACAATGGGATAATCGCCTCCTTCCCTTTGCTGGAAAAATTCCTCTATATCATTGACAAACCCATGAGCTGTCCGCGCACCCTCTCTGTACTGCTCAGAGAACTTAATATCTAACTACAAAATTGCCCCAGGTCTTTTTCATATTCCACTACCTTGAGAGTACATTAATCTAAGATTACATATACCCATATACAGTACTTGCCTTTGTCACTGTTAATCTTCAACTGCCATTTCTCGGCCAATCGGCCCAATTTTCTAGGTAGATTGGCTTACCCCATTGACTACCATGCCGACCCTCGCATCATCTGCAAATTTCGACGTTCAGCCTGATATGTCTTCATTAATACGATTAATAATTATCGAAAACAACAGTGTATCCAGCATTCAACTTTGTGGACCTTCGCTAATACATTAATACAAAAAGAACACTCCTCATTAAGAGCTACTCTCTGTGTTTTCCCACTCAACCCTTTATCTACAACAGCAACTTGCCCTTAATGCCACACTACCCAAATTTGTAGAGCAGTCTTTTATATTAAACAGTATCAAAAGCTGTCCTAAAATCCAAGTACCTCATACTAAAATTAATTTTTGCATACGGTTCCTTTGTTACTGCAGTATTCTTGTAGTATCCAATCAAGCTGCTCAGAGAAGATCGTTTTGATACCCCTTTGTAAATTCATGATACGTTTGCACATATTCAGTCCATAGCGATTCCGCCATGGATCCAAAGATGATCTCTAAGAGTATGCTTACCTCCTTAGCTGCCTCTCTTGATATAATTGGATTATTTCTATTCACCCCGTGCCATTTTTATATTTAGCTTCAAAACTTTCTCTTCCACTTTCCTTTCAGTTATCACAAAATCATTAAGATCCCTATTAGAATTTGACAAACCGCTTTCATCCCCGTCCCTGAAGAGTTGTTAATATTTGACTGCAGATGCAAAATACTGGAACGTTTATGAAACTTAAACATGAAGTTAATGACTGTGATAACTGAAAGGAAAGTGAAAGAGAAATTGTTGAAGATGGACATATTCTTGTCGTTGTAATAAGGTTTTAGTAGCATCGGCAACTAAAGCCATATTGCTCCGTATATACTGTCTGTAAATTGCATGTGTTCTGTGGTCGATTTTCTGTTTGCTGGACGAAAAACCCGAGTTTCCAGTAGAAAAAAAAAACCATACTCTCCTCCCCTGAAACCGACTAACTCACATATTCCTCACATAATGGACAAAAATTCCTCACATAATGGACAGGATTCTAACTCAAGTCTTTTCCACCCGGTGTAGGAAGGACGGCGATTGTACAAACTGTGCTACCCACGAGGGCAAGAGGGACATTACAAAGTTACCTTTTAAGGGCACAAAAGGTGATATAGTTGTACACGTTGGCACTAATGATATTAAGAGTAGGAGACCGGCGGAATTACTTAGCAAGTACAGGTCACTGTTGAAAAAAAGCCGTGAATTAGGGTTAAACTTGAAAGTGTCTGCAATTCTGCCCAGGCACGATAGGAGGGAGTATATGATGAGAGCCTTGTCGATCAATTCGGCCCTGGAGGGATTGTGCAAGGCTCAAGGGGTAGAATTTTTTTCAGCCTGGACTGTACTTGTTAACAGGAGAGATTGCTTCTACAGGGATGGGATACACTTAAATAGAAAGGGTGCAAGAATTTTTGCTGATGCTGTCGAGGCAGTGTTAGGTGGGTCGGAAAACTGCTAGTTGGGGGGGGATACAAGGACTAATAGATTAACAGTAGCCACTGGCAGAGGTGGAAGTGATTCTTGCACTGCTTCTATTCAAATGAGCAGAAGTCTGAAAAACAAGATGCAGGATATTTCAGAGACTGCTGGTAGTCATTGCGGTACAAGTAAACACATGGGTTGTGTTAGGGTAGCTAAGAATAGAAACAGGTGCATGTATACCTGCGTGTACACCAATGCTAGGAGTTTGGTAAATAAATTTGATGAATTTGAGGTATTGCTCAAAACATCAAAGGCAGATATTGTTGGGATATCAGAGACGTGGTGTCACACAGATATAAGTAATGCGGAACTGGAATTTGGGGAATACAATGTATATAGAAAGGATAGACAGGACAGGAGGGGAGGAGGGGTTATGCTATTAATTAAGAAACACATAAAGTCAAAGGAAGTGAAGCCAGTTGACATCGATGGACAGGGCAGTGTCGAGTCAGTTTGGTGTGACATAAGCATAGGGAAATCAAAATTGAGAGTAGGAGTGTGCTATAGGCCTAATGACTCTGATGAGTATAATAATATATTGTACAGGGAAATAGAGTGGGCCAGTAAATCAGAGAGTCTTATAATGGGGTATTTTAATTTCCCAGATATTGACTGGAATTTGTAGGTTGGTCACTCGCACACTAGCAAGGCTTTTGTGGATTTATTGGATGATTGTTTTCTACATCAGCATGTTCGTGAGGCAACAAGAGGGAGCAATACTCTTGATCTGATTATCAGTAGTGATTCTTCATGCATTAAGAACCTGCAGATAAATGAACCACTAGGTGGCAGTGATCACAGTGTGTTGAAGTGGGATTTACTCAAGGAGGTAACTACCATCAGAGGTAAAGGGAAGGGTTTTTGTTTTCGTAAAGGCGACTATGATGGTCTGAGACAGTATTTAAATTCTATACAGTGGGACCAACTGATGATGTTACCAACAGCAAACTCAAAATGGGAAGCATTCAAGGAACTAATCTTGGTGGCTACCAGGCTTTACATACCAACTAAGAAATATTGTTCAAGGTTTAGGCCTAAATGGTTGTCAGATGGACTAATGAGACATGTGGCAGAGAAGAAAAATGCATGGGATACATACAAATTAATGGGTGACATGAAAGCCTATGATAGATATAAGTTGGTCTGTAACCAAGTCACAAAGGAGATTAGGCAGGCAAAGGCAGACTACGAAAAATCCTTGGCAAAGGATGCAAAGAAAAACAGAAAGGAGTTCTTTACATACTTGAACTCGAGAGGAAAGGGATGAATCAGATTGGTCCACTGGATATTGATGGTTCAACAGTTGAGGATCCTGCTCAGGTGGCTAACAATCTAAACGAGTATTTTGCATCTACATTCACACATGAGGAGTTGTTCAGAAAGGAGAATGATGTAGGTAAAGTAAACATTGGCAGTGAGCTGGATGATTTTGTAATAACTGAGAGGAAAGTGGAGGAGAGATTGTTGAGGATGAACATAAAAAAGGCACCTGGGGTGGATGGGATCTATCCAGTTATATTAAAGGAGGCAGCAAAGGAAGTATGCAAACCCCTAGCCATAATTATGAGAGCTTCTTTGGACTCAGGGGAGGTACCCATAGACTGGAGATGTGCAAATGTAACCCCAATTCACAAAGGAGGATCAAAGGCTGACACAAGTAATTATAGACCTGTTAGTTTAACTTCTGTTCCAGGGAAATTAATGGAGGCACTGGTTCAAGAAGCACTGCAGGATCATCTAGACAAGAATTCAGTTATAGCTCAGACGCAGCATGGTTTTGTTAAGGGCAGGTCTTGCCTGACCAATTTGATTGGATACTATGATGTAGTCACAAAAGAACTGGATGCAGGGAATAACTTTGATATTATATATTTGGATCTTAGAAAGGCTTTTGATACTGTTGCACATGGAAGACTGCTGCACAAATTGGAGCAGTGTGGCATTGGAGGCAAATTGCTGCTATGGATAAGGGGATGGTTGAGTGGCAGAAGACAGAGAGTGGTAATCAATGGACACTGCTCAACGTGGACTAATGTTATTAGTGGAGTTCCTCAAGGTTCAGTGTTGGGTCCATTGTTGTTTTCGGTGTTTATGAATGATATTGATGATGGGATATCAAGTTTAATGTCTAAGTTTGCAGACGATACAAAGGTTGGCAGGGTCGTTAAGGACACTACTGACGCTGTGCTGCTGCAACAGGATCTGGAAAGGTTGAACAGATGGGCTGAGAGGTGGCAAATGAAGTTTAACATTGACAAATGTAAAGTACTACATATGGGTAACAGTAACCCCAGAGCAATGTATCAACTCTGCGGTACTACACTGACAGTGGTGGAGAATGAAAAGGACCTGGGGGTAATTGTGCAGGCAGATATGAAGTTCTCTGAGCAGTGCAGACGAGCTGCAAGAGTAGCTCATGGTGTCTTGTCAATGATATACAGGAATTTTTCTAGCAGGGATAAGGAGGTGATTATTCCCTTGTATAAGGCAATGGTTAGGCCACATCTTGAGTACTGTATACAGGTCTGGAGGCCTCATTTCAAGAAGGATGTAGAGCTGCTGGAACGGGTACAGAGAAGGGCAACAAGATTAGTAAATGGAACAAAGGGTTGCTCTTACGAAGAAAGGCTTAAGTTTTGCAAATTACAGAGTCTGGAGACTAGGCACCGGCGAGGTGATCTGATAGAGGTGTATAAGGCTTTGAATGGTTTGAGCATGCTCAATGCCAATGGGATTCTTCATCTTTCTCAGAATAATCACCTCAGAGGGCATAAATTCAAATTGAGGAAGGACGGATGTCGGATAGATGTGCGGAAATTTGCCTTTGGCCAGCGGGTGGTTGGTTGGTGGAACCGACTTCCATCACTTGTTGTTGAAGTTGATAGCCTAAACAAATTTAAAGCTCAACTGGACAGGTATTTCGAACGAACGGAGGGGTGAAATGGGAGAGGGTTTTTTTTTTTTTTTTTTTGGCTGATGCTGAATAAGCTTGCTTTCTTGCATCATATGCCTCTACTAATGCTAATGCTAAATGCTAAGTCACATGGGGGTGGATCTTCGCTGCTTCACGGGTTACCCATAACTCCTCGAGTGCTTCCTAGTTTGTGGGCCCGTTGTATTCCTTTTTCGCTTATCCAATTTTATTATAGAAGGCTCTGGTTTTCATCAAATATCCTGTTGTCTGCTTTCCTGTGGGCACTGTGGGGACTAAGTCTTTTGCTGAAGTCCAGGAGTTCCTGATTGAGGGTGTCAGGATATTCTTTGATCCTCTCATTATAGGTCTCGTGTTTGCTTTGGATCTTGTCTTTCTTAAGGATGGCCTTCAGTTTTCTGATCAGCTTCTTACTTCTGTTACTCCTTTGGTATTGGGTCATTTGTCCTATCTTCACTCTTCTCTCTTCTATGTTCTGCTGTAGCTTTTCTTTCCGAAGCTGGTGATTGCTTATCATTGCATTTTGTGTTATTGTTCTCTTGTTTCCCTTCCGTTCATCCTGGAGGTTGCTAATGCATCACAGTAAATGTCTATGCAAATGTCTAGTGTTACTTCCTTGTCGTTGAGATAATCTGGCATTATTCGCATATTGAATTAGTCTTTACTTGTCACAGGATTCTGTTGGGTCTCTGCTTCGGTCTGGTGTGGGTCTTTTTTGGGATCCATTCCTCGAATTTTGCTACAGCTTTCTTCCACTCTTCTACTATTCTGGATACTGCGATCTTGCCTACTTCGACTTTGGCTGCTTTGGGTTGTATTTCTTGTACATGCTGTACAAGACTGCTCCCATTGTGTCCGTATTCGCTGTGGTTTGTAATTAGTCGCTCACATCCTGCTTGATTTTTTTCAAGATTGCAGGATCCTATCAGATTCTTTTTGTCTGCGGTCCGTTATTCACTGTTTGGTGACGTGAACAGTCAAAAGTCGTTGTAACCACTTGGAGTGTAGATTCGCCTGTACATTGTCATGTCTATCTGTATTGTCTGCGCGGTAGCACAGTGTTATTATCACCGTCCTCCCCACACCGGGTGGAAAAGGCCTGGGTTCGAATCCAGTCGATGGCGCGAGGAACTTTAATGGGCTTTTATCACTCCATGGCTGAGTTAGTCGGTCTCAGGCGTAGATAGCAAGGTTTTTCTCCCCAGTAACTGGGGTTTTTTCATCCAGCAAAACAGGAAAATCGACCATAGAACATACGCAATTTACAGACACAAATATGGGTTAATGTATTTAATTACGGGCAACCCTAAAATAATAATTTAATTTTTTTTTGTCTTTCTCTATTTTCGCTTCTTCGTGATATGCTCGCCTGATGAATGTATTCATTCGATGGACGGTCACTAGCAGAGATGCATAGAAAACACTTCTAGATGGTTCGGCTGGGTGGCGTTGCCCTTCAGTTGTGGTAGCCATATGGTAGACAGTGCCACTCGCCCCACCGTCGTACACGGGAGACTGTCTCCGACTTTTCGAACTGACCCCTCTACCTAAGGCCAATACGTGAGTGACTATCATGCACCACACTCGATGCAATATACTCAATATTTCGACTTCTCATCTTCATCCAACTATGGAAGTGGACCTGTTTTAGCTTTGTCTTTTGCATCTATTGGTGGGTGGCAGAAGCGAATTTCCCTATTTTTTTTTTTTTTTTTCCGCGGTTGGATTCAAACCCGGGTCCACGATATTGGTGGTGAGGCGACATAAACACTAGGCTTTTTTTTTATTTTTTTTTTTTTTATGAAAACCCCAAGCACAAGAGGTGTTAGAATCAATAGTACCGTGCATCTGGACAACAACAAATCTGAGGCAAGGAACAACCACAAACAAAAGGCTCAACTGATCTAATTACAAAATATGGCATGTGGACTAAGACTCACCCTTCTGAAGAACTGACTAACTGGAGACTCTAAAACGATGCATAACGCTATACTTAACTGAAGACAATATGGACGTGGAACCATGCCACATGAATGATCATAATCCTAGGACCGGACTGCTACACACTAAGCCCAGACTACGCAGCTTGCTACCAATACCCTTATTGGCTGCCTGAATTGAGCACTCTAGCCCATTTCACTTAAAACCACACTCCTCAGTGGGAAGAGGGAAGACAGCCTCTTGGCTCCCCCTTCCCCCGCCGATCCTCTGTTCTCCTAGTGGGGCATGGATATGCCCCACTAATCATCTGCGTCCCCATTCTTCTGCATTTAATCCCCCAGTCTTCCGCCTCCCCTCCCCCACTCTATCTGCATACAAGCGAAGGCCCCTCACATCAAATCTAATCTCGACCAAATTTACAGTTTAGCCCAGTCTCGGCCTATTCATGTCAAGCAACATCCCAACGCAATCGATATATATATATATATATATATATATATATTTTTTTTTTTTTTTTTTTTATAGGTGCTAGCCGCTGAAATCTCAGGGAAGTAGGCGGCAGGACCTGCCAGGGTACCTACTTAAAATACTGGTGTACCTGGTCTGCATCCACAGGACGAAGTGTGGCCACCGTTGGGCCTCAGTAGGGGTCCAGTGGCTAAATGGCCAAAGCAATAACGGTACATGACCTTACACATTTACAATATCCATATACTTTTAAATATCTGGCCTTCCCAGTGAACTGGTTCACCTACAATGAAAGCAACGCGGAGATGGGGGAAATCCTTGGTGCCGTTTGACATCAACATACTTTACACTTGACACACCGTGCATGGGTTGGAGGTTGAGAAGACGAAAGGAGATATTTTTTGACATTAGACTTGAACTTCTGTAGACTGTAATTTTCAGGAAATACCTATGAAGGAAGATAGTTTCAGAAAACGGCAGATGAATAAATAAACGAGGAAGATGAAAAGTTGGTTCTGTGAGTTTGAAGTTGGACAGTAAATGGATGTTGGCCGGTGGTGGCAGGTGTTCGGACTGCTTTGAAAGAGAGGCGGATATTACAGAAGCCAATTCAGAATAACAGTGCCCATCTGTAGAAAAGGCATGCAGCAAAAACAGAACGTCTATGAGGCAGAGAGTGGAAAGACTCTGTTAGAGTCTGTCCACTGTCCTGTCCATTACATGAATCATTAATTAACCTAATTGCCCTCTTCTGAATGGAATCTAGAAGCCTGAGAGAGGTTTTGGGGGACACCACCCCAGATGTGGGAACGATGTTCCATGTTAGGTCGGATTTCAGATTTTTACACAGTGAGCAGCTGTTTGGTAGAAAAGTAACGTCGAGAGCGAAAGAGAAAACCAAGTTTTTTAGATGCAGAGGAAGCAATATTTGTGATGTGCTTGTAGCAAGACAGATTATAAGTCAGGGTAATCCCCAAAAGAGATCATCTAGCCTAAAAATCGGAGAGTCAAAAAACATAAGCATAGGATCAGAATAACCCTTTTTGCGAGATATAACACAGGATTTAGTTTTAGAAGGATTGAAATCAATTAAGTTTTCTTTGCCTCACTGGAGAATTACTTGGAGATCGGCATTTAAGGAATTGGTAGCGGATATTTGAGATGTTCAAGCTGATTGAAAATGGTTTCTCAAAATGGAAATTGGAACGCAATGTGCTATCATCAGCAAAACAATGGAGAGGTTTCCGGTCAATGGAAAGTCATTAATAAACAAGAGGAAAAGAGTGGGGGAAAGACCTGAACCTTGGGGGACACAAGCATTAATGGATAAGTTAGAAGAGAGAGAACCATCTATCACCCTCCATGAGCGGTCAGAGAGAAAACTGGATAATCAATTACAAAAAACAGTTCGCAAATCATAAGATGAAAGCTATTTTGGAAGACCTTTATGCCAAATACGATCGAAATATGTCCATAAATGGGTAACATAAACCGGAATATCACCAGTGGATCGACACTGACGGAATCCATACTGGCGATTGTTGATCAGACGGAAGGTTTCTAGGTAGTTTAAGAGTTGGCGGTTAATTGATTTCTCCATTACTTTACAAATTGTAGAAGTAATTGCAATGGGACAATAATTGGATGGGAGGGATTTGCCATCCTTTTTAGGGACTGAATGGATGTGAGAAAATTTACAAGCAGAAGGAAAAACGCTTTTGGAATGAGAATGCGAAAAAAAGGCGACAAAGCACAGGAGTAAATTCAGGAGCACAGGTTTTGAGAAAAAGTGGAGAAATACCACTGAGACTTGGAGCTTTCTTAGCATCAAGATTCTTTCATCAAAATACTTCTGACATCATTTTGATGGAAGACCACAGGAGGCATTGAATGGAGCGTGCTAGGAATGGTGGGAGGTGTTTTAGCAAGATCATTAATACATGAGTTGGAAGGAAAATGGGATGCGAGCTGGTCAGCTTTATCCTTGGCTGAAGTGACAATAGAACCATCTGGTTTTGACAGCGGTGGAAGCAGAGATGGGCAAAAGTTGCAGCCGATAGCTTTGGCAAGAGTCCAGAATACTCTGCTACCATTCGGTCAAGAAGCAAGTTTTCTACTCTTAGCCTGTTCAAAATCTAGTTTGGACTGATTAATAACTGCTTTATAATTGTTGCGAGCTTTGGTGTACACAGAAAATGAAACTGAAAAGTTGAAAAGAAGCCATTTACAATATGCAACATTCTTCTCTTGAACAGCATTAGCACATTTCTTGGAAAACCAAGCTTTAGATAAAGGACGAGATTTTAAAGTGGAGCGCAGAATGAAGGATTTCATTCCTACAAGAATAGTTTCACTGACACGATCTGAGCAAACGTTGACATCAGAAGAAGTTTTGAAACAATAATCCGACCAAGGAAAAGAAGAAAAGATATCTCTCAGGTCATCCCATTTTTCATTCTTGTGATGCCAAACAACACGAGGTTGGAAATTGCCATGAGATAAAGACTCAATTGGAGAAGAGACAATCACCCAGTTGTTACCTTAGGTGCCTAAAGGATTGTTTGTGAGAAAAAGATCAAGCGTGTTGGCTGTATGGTTAGGATTGTTCGGTATTCTGGTAGGTAAATGAACAATCTGTGCAAGGTCATTAGTAATTGCAAAAGCTCCAGCATCTCGACCAGGTGTGTCTGTGTGACTAGAAAATGAAATCCAGTTGAAGTTGTGAACATTAAAATCACTGTTAGGAAAGTTGCACTGTAAAAAGTCAAGTTGCAAGGAGAGGAAGTCAAGTTGCAAGGAGAGGAAGTCAAAGATTTCCAAGTGATTAGAGGAGTTGGGAGAACGGTAAAGACAACAGATGAATTTGACACAATGAGGTAGAGAGATTTTAAGCCAGAAAAGATAAAAAAGAGGAGAAATGACCAAGTCCAGTAAAAGAGGAAAATTACCAAATTTCCAAATTACCAAGTCTCTGACAGGAAATATCGGAATGAACATATGCACAAGTACAAGTACCACCTTTGAGGCGACAGGAATCATACAATGAATAATTTGGGCAACTGAGATGAGCAGTGGTTTTTAGGAGCATCGACGACATAGGCCATATTACGCCGTGTGTATTTTCTGTAAATTACGTGTATTCTAAGACCACCTTGCTGAGACTGAGACCTCCCTTTATTTGGATTTAGGTCCTTTTCAAATACGGAACTCAAATTCGTTTCACCCTCCTATTCCCTCAGGACTGGTCGTACCCGAAGCGCGTGCATAAGTACACGTGCCTTGAGCGACCAGGATTCAAGTCCGTGACTGCTAAATACGGTGCTGTTTCTTGTATTCTGTCTATAGGGTCGTAGCGTAGCTAGCTTGTGAACTCCTCTGACCGTTTGGTAGTCCCGGAGTATATAGAGGAAATTTATTTATTTATTTACTTAATGTAATACGTAGTCACCCTACTTAATGTAATAAGTAATCACCAGATCTAGAATATTTATTTTAGATGCGTTTCTTTGGTTTAATGGTATTTCAAAGTTCGGACTTTAATAGCAGGAACCTTATTGAATTGCAACATCAAAATAAAATATGTTTCTTAATCGGGGAAAAAACTACAATACGCATGAGTCAAAAATATGTCACAAAATGACGCTGGGAATGCCCATTCACTCGTGTTACACTTCCTGTACTCTCCATAGTCATTGCCTACTTTCTGCCAATTCGTGTGTTTCTAATTATTGGTAGGAGGAAAACGACTGTTAGAACTTTAAAGAAAATAATTGCTCATTTGTTTGGCTAATAACATGAATTCGCACTCGGAACAGCTACAAAAACGTTATGTGTGTAATAAGTTTTAAGCTACATGTAATTAGTGTAGCTTGAATTCATTTTACGTCAGTAAGACAAATTCCCACCGCGGAGCTCGATTAGACAGGTGTAGAATCAACACTATTCGGAATTTAAATCGAATACATTATATGAAGCTCAATCTGATTTGGTCTATTTGAATTTGAATTTCTTTGTTTTTTGGAAACTCAATCTAATTGGAAAGACTTTTTTCCCCTTTATTATTAAGCTACATTAGCCTCCAAGTCAGTGAAGCTGAGATGAAGTCGTACCAGAATGGCTAGAAAACATTTTTTTTTTTTTTTCGTGTTAAAAGTATCCTGGAACTTATTTTGCATAATACTATATTTAAAGTGTATCACTCTCTGCACATTTTAGCCTATTTTCCAGAAATGGGAAAAGGGCTTATGCAACGCCATCTAGACGTGCATATAGAGGTAGCGTTGGCGTTTTCCTGTTTACTTCTAGGTTTAGAAGGCTTGACAGAGTCCTGTTCTAGGGCACAGAGTAGTAACATATCTTACTCCTTACTTCTCTGAGTTATAGGGTATCCTGACTGTGGTGCAGAGCCGGAACTAGACAATCCCACGCCTTAAAAGTAAGCACCCATTATATGCAAGTAATCAATCTTTCAGTAGCGTAGCTAGGGTCGTCGACGCCTGGGGACAACATGTCTTCTGCCGCCCCTGATTGTGATAGGTAATTCCTTCAATTTGAGTCCCTGAAGCTTGGCGCTCCGGGGGAAATTCCCCCATGCATCCCCCTGTTATGCCTCTGAAAACTTGATGAATTTATAAAAATTACTATTGCAACGGTCTACGATTTGCATATTTTTATTAATAAAATAATTTAAATAATACAATGAATATAACAAAACAACAAAATCTAAGGAAAATAAACTCAAAGAAGGTATTCACAATATGAGATACGATGTCAATTTATAACTACTTAAGTAGTTGGCTATGTACTGAAATGATGCAATTGCACTAACTTTTACATTAGAAAAAGAAACTTTAAAATACAGTATTCGTTGATACCTACAGAGAATTTAATTCTATATAAACTACAAAGAAAATACATATAACTACAAAGAAATTAGAAAATCAGATAGTTTACGTTTATATACTAGTACAAAATCATTTAAACAAATTATTGTGAAATATAGTTCGTTTAACATAATAACATAAACTAAAAATATGCAATGAAAGTGTATTATTTTAATTGAATTTTTCTCGCTTTGAAGGACCTTTCACAAGAAGCTACTGTTACAGGCAGGGTAAGAAAAATTCATAGCGCTATTTCTATATTTAGATGAGATTCTATTAGACAATATTCATGAACGAATTGGAGAAGTTATAAAGGGGTTACAGATTTTATATCCATATTTTTCAAATATCTGTTGAAATATCAACAGATATTTGAAAAACAAAGATGTCATTGCCCTCCACTGGAGGGTAAACAAAGATGTGTGACGTCACAAAAAGGGCGATTATTATTATTATTATTATTATTATTATTATTATTAGCCATATAGTGCAAGGATGCCTGAGGCTTATGCTGCACCAGCCAAAAAAAAAAAAAAAAATTCTGAATTACCCTGAGAGAGAAAGAGAGAGAGAGAGAGAGAATGAAAGGCAGAAGTAAAAGGGAAGGGAATCACCAAGAAAGAGAAGAATGATGATATCCAGCTCAGAACCCTACTTTATGTAAGTTTGTAATTGGATTTCATTGTCATTTTCGAAATTTGTAAAACACTGTTCCTCCCTGATATTTTTTCCGTAAGTGATTATAAATCCCGAATTTATATTTTTTTTCACTCTCACAAAAATTTCTGGAATCATAAGTAACACTTACAAAGATAATACAGTATTTCTTTTAAACAAAGAACACAAGTTGACCATAAGCTATTATCCGTGTCTGGAATATGCCTTAATCTTTTGACTGGCTATAGAAAGCAGTTGACTATCATGACTTCTCGGTATATGGGATAGGTGGCTGCATACGTTTTAAGTATTACCGTTCCATTATGGAACGGTAATACTTAAATACGGTACACTACATTGCTGTCTTACGCAGCAATGTAGTGTACCGTATCACCTGTAGGGCCTGTAACAGTTGCTACGTAGGTGAGACATCGAGACGTCTCCAGGATCGCCTCACGGAACACGACAGAGCAATCCGGCTTGCCGAAACTGACCAGTCCGCGCTTGCAGAACATTTTTGGGCTACCAACCACGATCTTGACCCCAAGCGCGACTTTGAGATAGTGGACCACGCGCGACACTTTCGCCACCGCCTATGGCTAGAGTCACTAAACATAATGAACAACCCTAAGGCATTAAATCGCCAGAAAGGCATGCGTATACATCCAATCCTGGAGACAACCGTTTTATTGATGGATGATCACTGGCGCAAGGCAGCACACGTCCGTGCTACAACAATGACGAATGAGTAACGTGCCACAGTTTGCTTGTAATGTATTTAAAAATTCTGTCAGTTGAGAAAGGGACACGAGTTCCGAAAGCTTCTGGAAATATTTTATTTTATTTTATTTTACTGGGTATACTTTAAATAAATATCTGTTAAACTTAGGTTATGTCGAATCAATATATCGTGTTTATAAATTGCATGTTCCAAGCTCTGTTTTTTTTTTTTTTTTTTTTTTTCGGGATGAAAAACTCGGGGTAATTCTGGAGGACTGGACAACCTTCTTGAGCTGGCATCATTCAAAATTTGAAAGAAAAAAAAAAAAAAAAGGCCTTATTAAGGCTAGGCTTTCCGTCAACGGAATCCTTCCGTATACAAAAAAATACAATTAAAATATAAAGGTCAATAGCACCAACAAGATAAAATATAAACGTACAGAAGAAATTAAAAGCGATAAAAATAAAAAATAAACTCAAAAAATGCACACTGTTACTTTTAGAGCGACATGCTCTTTTATCAGCTATGAAAATGAGGGATGAGGGAGTGCAGGGGAAGTTATCAAAGTTTGCCGATGATTTGAAGCTAGGAAGGGTGATTAACGACAGAAATAGGCAGAGCCGGATTTAAATTTGTTGTGACCCTAAGCTATAACATGTATTAGGCCCTTCACCGGTTCACTGTGACAATATTAAAAAAAGAATTTTTAAGGTGGAGCAAGGCCCCTTGTACCATGAGGCCCTAAGCTGTAGCTTGTTTAGCTTATGTGTAAATCCGGCCCTGGAAGTAGGTCATTTGTTTCAAATTGACTTAGATTTCACAAATGGTCTCAAAAATGTCAACTGAAGTTTATTGCTTCTAAATATAATGTTTTGCACCTAGGAGTTAGGGGGGGGGGGGTACAGTTAAATGTGTGCCAGGAAGAAAAATACCTAGAGGTTACGATTCAGTCTGACATAAAATTTTTCATAATTTTCCATGCAGTGTAAAGAGGCAGCCAGGATGGCTCATGGTGTTTTGTTTGTGATATACAGGACCTTCCCAATTACAGAAAAGGATGTCATTGTCCTTGTATATAAGAAGATGGTAAGATCGGATTAAGAATATTGTGTCCAGGTCTGGAGGACACACGGTTGAGGAAAGGCAAAGAATATCTAGAAAGTGTTGAGAGAAGGGCATCTAGATTCTCAAGGAATGCTAATCGATGTCCATATGAACAATGGCTTAGAAAGTGCGGCCTACAAAGCTTGGAAACCAGGCAGCTCAGGTGAGATCTGGTAAATGAATCAGTAAAATAAAGGTGGGAGGTATATTTTCACTCGAAAAAGAGAGAAAAAAACCAGGGGACACAAATTCAAATTTTTGAAGAGTAACAGAAAGCTGGCTCTCATGAACTTTACTTTCGGACAGCGTGTCGTAGATTACTGGAATGGATTGCCGGAAAAAGTAGTCGAAGTGGATAGTCGGATAAAGTTCAAAGCAGAAGTTTCTTAATTCTAAAAGAATAGCATGGCAAATAATAATCATTTTGTGACAGGACAATACATGATTAGATAGCACATGACAGATACAACCCTCGGCGATCGTGTTACATAGTTTGCAAAATCTTTGCAAATGTATTTAGTATTAGTATTTAGTATTTAGTATTAGTAACGGCCGTATGGTGCAAGAAAGCCTATGGCTTATGCTGCACCAGCCAAAAAAAAAAAAAAAATCCGAACAAAACAATGATAAAAACAAAAATTAAATAAATAAATAAATAATAATAATTAATAAATAAATAAAAATAATAAAATGAAATAAAAATAAATAAAAAGGAAATTAATCCTATCATCCTATGCGCTTCCCTTACCCGAAAGTACTATCCAGATGACCTTTGAATTTCCCCAAACTGTCGGCCTCTACACCCATGAAGGCAACTTATTCCAGTAATTTATAACTCGCTGGCTAAAATAGAACTTCCTGCAGTCCAATCTAAACATTTCCCCCCGTAACTTGAATTTATGTCCCCTAGTTCTAGCATCATTTATAATCTTGAAAATTTTATCCTCATTCATTTTACTGATGCCTCTCAGAGCCTTAAACACCTCAATCAAATCTCCTCTAAGGTGTCTAGTTTCCAAACTCTGCAACCCACATATTCGAAGTCTTTCTTCATAAGGACGCCCTTTTGCCGATCTCACCAGGCGAGTTACCCTTCTTTGCACCCTTTCAAGAAGCTCGATGTCTTTCTTTAGGTGCGGTCTCCATACTTGAACACAGTATTCCAAGTGTGGTCTAACATAAGCCTTATATAATGGGATTATCACGTCCCTATCTCTACTTGCAAAATTTCGATAGATCATTGATAGGACACCATGGGCCTTCCTTGCAACCTGTTTACAATGCTCAGAGAATTTCATGTCTGACCGTATCGTAACACCCAAGTCCCTTTCCTCCAGTACTGGGTTTAGTTGAACTCCACCAAGTGAATAAGTTATTTTGGGATTACTGTTTCCCAGATGTAATACCTTACACTTTGTTGGATTAAAGCACAGCTGCCATTTTTCTGACCATTCTTGAAGTCTATCTAGGTCTCTCTGAAGAAGCTCAGCTTGACAGTGATCATTAACTATTCTACCAATTTTAACATCATCTGCAAATTTAGACATCACGCCCTCTATCCCTTCATCAATGTCGTTTATGAAAATTAAAAACAACAGTGGTCCTAATACTGATCCTTGAGGAACCCCACTTCTTACGTCAACCCAATCTAAGGAATAGCCATTTATCACAACCCTCTGCCTCCTGCCCTGAAGCCATCCTTCTATCCATCTAAGGATTTTCCCAGTGATTCCAACCTGTTCCAGCTTATAAAGCAACCGCTCATGTGGGACTGAGTCAAAAGCTTTGCTGAAATCTAAATAAACAATGTCGAAATTATTCCCTAAATCCAGCTCGTGAGTGACCCTTTCGAAATAGCGAACCAGATTTGTTAAACATGATTTTCCCTTTACGAAACCATGCTGAGTATCCTTAAGAATTTCAATTCGATCCAAATAATCCTGAATTCCACCCTTGATCATTGCCTCCATGATTTTCCCTACTACTGAAGTCAGACTGACAGGTCGATAATTTCCAACTTCACTTTTAGAGCCACCCTTATGTATGGGAGATACATTTGCACTTTTCCAATCCAAGGGAATCTCCCCAGAGTCTAATGATGCTCGCATAATTAGCCTCAATGGTTCAATGCACTCGCTTGCCGCCTCTCTTAAGATTATAGGGTATATTCCATCAACTCCAGGAGCTTTACTGGTCTGTAGGCTCGAAAGTTTTTTCATTAAATAATCTTGCGAAATTTCAATATCATTAATTACATTTTTTTTTAACTTCGCTCCCACAATTTCCCTTTGCCACAAAAGGCTTTTCATTTGTAAATATCGATGCAAAATAACTGTTGAGTTCATCTGCAACGGCAGCTGGTGTATTTATTACTCTCCCCTTTCCCTTACGTAAAGGTCCGATCTGGTTTGTCCTGCTCTTCTTGGCATTTATATATGTGAAGAATTCTTTATCCCCCCTCTTTGCTCTGTTTGCTAGTGATTTCTCATAAACTGCCTTTGCCTGTCGAACCTTTTCTGTGGCTCTGTTACACATCACCTTGTAGCTGTTATAGGCTTCAGTACTTTTTATTTCTCTGTAACCTTTCCATGCCACCTTTTTCTGCTCAAGTTATGCGGCAACTTCACTAGTCATCCAACTTGGAACCCTCCTCGTGGAGTATTTTTTTAATGGTATATACGCATTCAAGGCATCTGTGATTAATGTTTTAAAAGCGTACCACAGTTCAATTTTATTCATTCTCTGCGCGATATCTACCCAGTTAATAGAGGCCATGTAGTACCTTAAGGCATCGTAATTTCCTTTTCTGAAATTAAAACCCATTCCTTTGCCTTTTACTTCTGCTACCTCTCTCGTCATCATCCACCGTAGAACTCCGTGATCACTTCCTGCTACTGGTTCCTCTACTGTCAGCCCTGTTATGTCATCTGATTCATGTGTGATGATGAGGTCTAGGATATTCTTTTCTCTAGTACTTTCCCTGACATGTTGATACAAATAACAGTCATCTAGTTGATTTAAAAATTTTATTCCCCATGTCGAGTTTCCTTCCCATTTACTCCAATCAATTAGACGCAAATTGAAATCACCCATGATAAGACATTGACGCTTACTTGCCCATTCCATTTGCATGTAGAGGCTTTTGTCATAATCTTCACAATCACCTGGTCTGTAGATTACTCCTACTCGCATTATACCTTTGTTTCCAACTATCTCACACCATACAGACTCTATACTAGCATGTGAAACGTCTGAATCCGGGAAAGCTATCGTCGCACTCAGGCTGCTTCTGATAAGAAGCATTACCCCACCACCCCTTCTATCTAACCTATCCTTCCTAAATACATTATACAAGCCGTACTGAAACTCATCATCCCCAATTTCCGGGTGGCACCACGTCTCTGTAAGCCCTATTATGTCCGCGTTACTTGTTTTAACCAGCAGTTCGAATTCGCTCATTTTATTGACGACACTTCTAACGTTACTGTATAAACAATTAAGATTTACTGTTCTTGTATATTTAACAACCCTAACACAACCCTTGAAGTTTTTTAGGCTCTCTTCCCTGATATTAGCTACCCGCGCACGTGAAACGTCTTTGCCCCCAGAACATCTAGATAATACGTCCAGTTGGGGTAACAGATAAGAACTCTTAAGGTATGTGCAAGAGTTACATTGACCAATATTATCAGATAAACGGGTGTCAGTATTACCCACATCCCCCCTAACTAGCAGTTTCCCTGAACCTTTAAGGTATCCTCAATAATACTGGCAAAAACTTTTGCACCACCTTTGTTTAAGTGTATCCCGTCTCTACAAAACAAATTCCTTCTACCTACAAGTGTGGGCCATGCTGATAGAAATTTACCCCCTAAAGCCTTGCAGAGTCCTTCAAGTCTTGAGTTAATCCACAAGGCTCTTAACATATAATCCCTCCTATCGTGTCTGGGCAGAATTGCAGACACATAGACATTATGGCCTAGCTCGCGACATTTCCTCAGCATGGTCCTGTATTTTTCCAACAAATCGTCAGATCGTGTACGTTTAATGTCATTTGTCCCCACATGAATAATAATATTTTCTTTACCCCCTTTAAAATCTGACAGTCTGTTGGTGACATCTCAATAGTTGCTCCCGGCAGACATACCCTGGTTCTCCTCCACCTATCTTTATTACAAAAAATATTCCCCGTTTCCCTGACAATGGAGTCTCCTAATGTTCTGGAAACTGTGGTAAAATAATTCTTTAAGGAGACAATTCATCAAATTCTGCATGAATATTTAAGGAAAAGAAAGGTCTCAGCAAATGTGCCGCACAGCCTCACGGAAGAACAGAAGCAACGAAGAGCGTCGTCAAGCGAAGACTTCATCCAGACTTGTTGTTTTTTTTTTTTTTAAGAGCATTAGCAACTAAGGCCATATTGCTCCGGGATATGCGGTGGTCATTCCCTGACCTTTCTGCATCCTCCGTATTTGGTGGTGACGGGCTCGAACCCCGGTCTAATCAAGAAGCGTGTGCTACGCACTGCTGCTCCTTCCCACCTGGCTACGGAGGCGCCATCCAGACTTGTCACGACAATCCTAAATTCCTCAACAGTATTGTCACCGAAGATGAGTGTTGGGTGTTTCAATACGACCCACAAACGAAGCATGCAGTGGACATCAAAATAATCACCAAAGCCCAAAAATTTCGTTTACCGAATCCAGGATCTAAATGATGCTGATCGTGCTTTTCGAAAAAACAAGGTGTGATTCACCAGGAATTTTTACCTGAAAGGGAGAGAACCAATGCTACTTTTCATGTACAGGTGCTTCAAAGGCTATTGAAGCACATTTTCCGGATTAGGCAGCAATTTCTAGAGAAGGCAGCTGTTTCTTGTTGCATGATAATACCCCCACTCATTCCGTGCTTGTTGTGAAGACATTTCTGACGAAACGTGGCATTGTAAAAATCAATCCTACTCTTCCGATCTAGCACCACCGGACTTCTCTCTCTTTCCCGCGGTGAAAACTGCGCTCAAAGGAAAGAGAATTCAGTATGTTAAGGACATAAAGAAAAACATAACCGCTGAACTGAACATTATCTCTTTTGACGTCTTCGCTTATTCTTTTCAGAGACTTTTATAATGGTGTAATAAGCATTCAGTCAAGTGGTGATTAAAACTTTGAATAAAAATAAAACCGTTTTTGAGATCCTTCACATTGTGCTCTTTTTATTGCGCCAGTCTGGAAACTTTATTGACACATCTCATACAGTGACAGCACGTGAGGAAGCTAATGTACAAAGACGGAACACAGATCTTTTGCGACTGTGTATCGTAATTTTCGTCATAAATACCGAAGAGGTCCTACTGACCACAAAGCTGGTTCCCTTTGGTATAATCAGTTATGAGGAATTGGCAGTACTGACTGAGAAGAAAATATCACCAAGCAGATCGCGTGTGGTAGAGGAAGTGGTTGAATTAACCAGAAAAATCTTGTATACGGAGTCCCGGAAGATTAATCGCGCGTCGTAGTCTGGCATTCGAAGTATCAAAATCTGTTGTCCAAAAAGTGTTCGTAAACAGTTGAAAATTTTTCACGCTTACAAAATTTAGCAGAAACACAAAATTGATCCAGCTGATCGTCCGAGGGGTACGAAATGTGCTGCTCTGTTTCTCAAAAAAATTGGCCACGATCCTAATTTCCTGAATTGGGTTTTATGTTCTGATGAAGCCATATTTAACGTGACTGGTTTGTGCAAATGTACAACTGCTGAATTTGGGGTTCGAAAAATCCTTGTCTTCTAATAAAATATGTGCGCAATAGTCCAAAGGTTAATGTTTACTGTGGACCGATTCATGATTGTATTATTGGACCATTCTTGTTCGCCGAAAAATCAGTAACGGACCCGGCTTATCTGGACACGTTGAACAATTACACATTTTCATTTAAATAAAATAAATAAATTTTCTGTTTATACTCCGGGACAACCTCATAGTCATAGAAGTTCACAATATGTGAGAGAGCGTCTTCATTGGCAGCTGAGTCGGCACGAAACATCGTCGCCCTGTCACTCGTTTGGAGATTATTATTATTATTATTATTATTATTATTATTATTTATATGGTGCAAGGAAGCCTGAGGCTTATGCTGCACCAGGAAAAACAAAAGTTCCCGAGTTACCCTGCGAGAGAGAGAGAGAGAGAGAGAGAGAGAGAGAGAGAGAGAGAGAGAGAGTCAAAAGTACAAGGCAATCACCAAGAAAGAGAAGAATGATGATATCCAGCTCAAGACCCTGGGTGTGCCAAGCCCATACTCACCAGCTGTTATTCACCAGCTGCCAAGCCCATACTCACCAGCCCATACTCACCATACTCACCAAGCCCATACTCACCAGCTGTTATGACTGCGTTCGATTCGGGTCTGCGACTGGAATAATTCTTTATGCCTGTCCAATTGGGACTGTTGTTTTGCCGATCTTGGGCGGAGAGAGAGCAGGGTTTTGGGAGTGGGGTGAAGTGTGCGATGACTACGAAAGGAAGTGAAACTTCTTCCCTACACACAGCTGCAGTTGATCACGTGAGAAAACAGCAAACGCTATCCGCTCCGATTCTGCGAAAGCGTAGTTAAACTGGTCAGAAATAGCATCGCTTGGAGATAATCAAACCACAACGTGAGCATGGTGGTGGAACTTCATAATTGTTAACATGAAACCAAAGTGAAGTGAGGAAAGGATTACCTAATATAGATTTATGAACTGGAATAATGAACTAATTTAAGTAACACTATACCTTTCATTTCAATACATAATAGCTGATATGTAAAATGCTTTAACCTATTATTTAAACTTTTTCAATGTTACCGCCTTACCAACTCTTTCCGTCTTTTGTTGTTCGTAGAGCCTAAATACTCTTCATTCCGAGGCCTTACTACATTATATCAAACATATTAAAATGCCAGCTCGTTAAAATTAATCTTTTGTCCATAAAGAAATTGTAAATGGTTTCTGTAAATTTGGTTTGAAATTATTTCCACATCATTTATCCTACTTGAATTATTTTTTCATTTTTCTTATTTTTTCTCAGGACCTAAGAAAAAAATGGGAAAAGACAACCCTACTCTTTGCTCTTAATTAATAAGTTGCCTTGCAATTAACTGAATTTTTTAAAAATACTTCATGAACTTAAGTAACTGTAGTTCGTGAGCATCTTTTAAGATTGCTCGAAATTCTGTCAATCAGAGTTTTTTTTTAATAATTCACACAGAAAGAACTGTGATCATACAAGAGCAATTATAGAGCCAGCCTTTCCCTTATAATGGAGTCCTTAAAACTTCATGTCTCTCTTAAAAAGAATTTTGTTTATGCTGAAAAGACGATAAGATCGTATTTTATAACAATTATAAATTATAATTTTTATAAATGTTTTCTCAGAAAATCGTTAAGGTTTAAATTATATTTAAAATAATACCTACAAATATAAAGAATACTACTTGTATAAGAGTTGGGATGTTTAAATTTAATGTAGATGCAAATAAAGCCATAAGGTGTCAGCTAAACCTTATCTTCGATCACACGTTTTGTGGAAACTGAACGTAAAGTTCTTCAACCATTAAAACATATGATGGGACTGAAATTGTCCATTCCTCATTCAACAATTTTGTTGATTCAAGACCTGTAATTAAAAAATAAGTGATACTGAACTATTTTAACACTATACCCACTACCCTGTTCATACTCAGGCCACGAACCTTTCAAATGCTCCGTAGTATGCAGGCACACTTGCCTAAGATATCAGCTTGCCAACATGTAATGCATTTTACCCCAGGGGCTCACATCTGGTAAGTATCTGCGGCCTTGGCACACCCCCGGATCCTGAGCATGGATATCACTATTCTTCTCTTTCTTGGTGATTCCCTTCTACTTCTCTCTCACTCTCTCTCTCTCGCTCTCTCTGGGTAAGTCAGAATTTTTTTTTTTTTTTTTTTTGTCTGGTGCAGGCATAAGCCTCAGGCTTCCTTGCACTGTATGGATAATAATAATAATAAAAAAAAAAAAAATGACGAACGGTCAAAGCATCTGCTCAATTTGTAGGGCGAAATCAGTTGTATTTCTCAGTTGCCTTTTGTGCAAAAGGGGTTTTTGTAAGTTGTGCACCCCCAGTGTTATGGAAACTAAATAAAGAACGGCGAAAAATGTGGACATGTGATCGTTGTAATAGAAACAGCGTAATCAATGCAGATCATGAATCTGTAAATCCACGGAAAGAAAACGGCAGCGTCCCAGCCACTGACCGCGATAAATTCCCATCACTGATGTCATTACACCCTGTCGAGCCTCTTCATGACTCTATTACTAACGAAAATGGAACCGATATTGTGTCTCATGAATCCAGCACACAAACCATTATGCTCGAAAGTCCCATGGTTAATATAGACCAAGCAGTCACAATGATTTAATATCTAGAAGGTTCGCAGGCATCATCACTGAGCACATGAGCACCAGCACAACCCTACAAACAGATAATGCAAAGAACATATTAGGCAAGATGGAAAGAATTTCTGAATGCATCACTGACCTCTTCAAGGAAAACCAGTTCCTACGGGTGCAAAACGTAGAGATACTGCGAAGTATCCCAACTGAAAAGTCGACTTGAAGAATTTAAGAACATGGTCGTGAATTGTACCCCTTTGAAACCTGGCCGATATATAGGACTCCCGTTTGCCTCTTCTCTGCCAACCAATGAAATTAACAAAACCTCACTACTCAGTTACGGCGGCAGCCCAATAATAACCCCAGTCAATCGGGATGGGATTACACTTAAGGAAGGTGATGTACCTGAACATCATCGGTCTTCCGCACTGACAAATAACCCAATGCGGAATCGTAAAGAAACCGTTGAAGAATCAACTGATAAAAGTAATGCTGCCAGTGAAAATAATTCTGCTTTTACTGCAACAGGTCTAACACGCGCACCTCGCCAAATCGATACACCGAAACAAGCCTCGGATGGATCCATGAAAACACCTACTAGTCATCCCAATTATGTAATTGAAAACGATCAGGAAATCCATACGGAAGCTAATCGTCATACTGACTCTGGTCCCCAGTTCTGGGCTGAGGTTGTTGCTTGGCCGCTCCGTCAAGTATCCAGAGGGAAAACAGCTAAGGAAAATTACAAACCCACGAAGAAAGAACAGTACCGCAGACTCGAATAAACAAGAGATCAAGACGTTCACATATAACCGGGACAGCTCCAACGACCTGGCTCCAGTCCAGCGGGAAAGTAGTACATGTCACGATCAGCTCCACACACAACCTCGGAGCAGGTTAAAAATGGTATAAAAGATAATCTGAATCTATCTGTTGATGTGTATCAGTTGGCCACAAAATGGCGTTCCTATTCATCTTTCAGATTAGATTGTGACGTAACCCTTGATTCAACCATCCGCCTGGCCTCGAGGGTTCCTCATCAGACCCTATTTTCAATCCTTCGCCTCAAGCAGCACAGCCAAATACTGCACAGTGACATTAAGAGTCCATTTAGAGGTAATCCTACTAGCTGACTCACCACGGACATCGTGGATGGAAGACAATACGCAACAATTCCTGTGAGAATATCTCAAAGAGACATCTCCAGAATAGACAGAAACAGACTACAGAGGCATAATGTACTAAGGAAGATCCCAAGACATAATAGCCTGGCTATCTTTTATCAGAAGGCCCGTACCATCCGTAATAAGCTCGAAACTGTAGAAGAGCTTTTACTCTCACACAATTATGATGTGCTTTGCATAACAGAAATTTGGCTTGACCGTAATGAAGAGGCCTTTCCATTTGCAGTATCGACTGGTTATAATGTGATTCTTTGATTCCGACAGAATAAAAGAGGGGATGGAGTGGGACCCTTCTGTAAAACACCACACATGCTTGTAACTAAGAATTAGGAAAGCCATTCCACTAAGTTCGAAGGTCTAATTGCATCATGCCAATTTAAATAAGCCCACATTGATACTGCAGCTGTCTATACCCCCCTCCCCGGGACCTGATGCTGAAACCATCGATGAGATAACTAATCTGTGGAGATTTCAATTTATCCCCTGAACTTGTGCATCTTCGGTCCAGAATGCTAAATAACCTTCATCCGTTAGGAATCCAACCAAATTCATAATCTCCCAACGAGGGATGACAGCCATCTTGATCTTGTGCTATTATCAAGCGATTGTGAGCTTGATGCAACAGCAGAAACGTCCTTTCAATCTGACTATATGCCAATTTTCATTAACATGTCTTTACCGACTCCAAATTACAATGTCTCGACTCGGGTCCACGCTAAGGTGGCCGAAATAACGAGGCCGAACTTAATAGACATTAATAAATGCCTTGAAAACAGCAACTGCAATCCTCTGAAATGCACTTGAGCAGTGTGATGGTCAACTCGCCTTGGATCTGTTAACTAGCTGGCTCGTCACAATTTCTAACTTTGCAGCCGCAAAGAAAATAAGGATCTCGGAACGCACAAGAGGATGGTGAACCCCTGAGCTGAACAATAGCTTTAAGCTTAAACAGGAACGTTACAAACAATGGAAAAGTACAGGACAAATTCCAGGCGGAATTGCATATTCCAAAGCACGAGCAAGCTTCAACTTCCTCAAGTCTAAAGCCATAAAACATCACGTTGAAGCCACACTTTGTAAGGGCGTCCTATCATACCCTCAGAAACACTGTGAACTCTCCTCATAGCTGGATCCTTAAGTCTGGATGGACTTTATTGCACGATTTCAGCAAAGTCACCACGAGTCCGGTGATATTTTCATGTTTGATGATGATGTTCCCAGAGATGCACTTGTAACCATCTTAATCACAAGACATGATCTGATATCTGCAATTAATCAATTGCCTGCAACTGGTACTTCAGGGATTGACAGAGTTCCACAATTTATCTTTAAACTTTGAGCCCATATCTAATTGATCCTTTCGTAATGATTTTTAATACCAAATTAAAACGAGAAATTTTCGCTCCAACACGGAACATGTATTCTGTTAGGCCACTCCCAAAAGTTTGCCAGCCAACTGAAGCCAAGCACTTTAGACCCATCTCACGCTCCTCGTGTTGCTTTAGAAAACGGTGCTGAAAACACTTACCATGCACATCCTTCTTCGCAGGCCTCAACAAATTCATTATGCTCTGCAGGATAGATCAACGGTTAGCAATCTACTTACGATTATCAATGCCAACCTTGAATCGTTTGAGGAGAAAGAAGAAATTGCAATCACTTATCTAGATATACAAGCTGCTTTCGATAGTGTGAACATCCCAGTCTTGCTTAAGCTCCTTCAAAATTATTATCACATCACAGGCAAATTATTGAAGTTTCTGACATCCCTTCTTCAAAATAGAACCATCCAATTGTCCATGGGAAAGCAGGCATATAGTAGGCAAATACAAGCAGGAGTGCCACAAGCGGGAGTCCTGTCTGGCGTTCTTTTTACAGCTATAATTTACCCGTTAATCCACAACAGAACAGATATATTATCATATGCCGATGACTTGAAGCTCTTAACAAAAATAAAATCGGCCGACGAAGCAATAGACACTACAGCAACCATCAACAAGACCTTATCAGAACTACAGCAGTATTTAACGAGATTTAACATGCAAATTAATCCTGAAAAATCCGCCATCGTGGTCTTCTCACTGAAACCCACACCAACAATAATTCGGCCGGCGATTGAAGGAGTTTTGATCCCCCGCGTCGAAAAGCAAAGAGTTCTGAGTGTGATCTTTGACCAAAAACTAAAATCTTCATATAGAAGAGCTCCTTGCCAAATTCAATAGGAAACGGTGGATTTCCAAGCAGCACTTGCTACATATTCAGAACAGAAATCTGATTAAAATGTATATCAGAACGACGATTTTCGAAGGCATACTGTATGGAATAGAGTTGTAGGACTCGGCTGCAAGCACGCCAATTAAACCATTAAACATCGCAGAATCTGGTTCCTGAAGTGGGTGATCTGGAAGTGTGGTCTCCCACCACAGCAGCACACAACACCGATGGCCAAAGCACTGAATTTAACTAGACTTTCAGCCTTAATCCATGAAAGAAGACTAATCTGTACCATCAAAATGATCGCTGGAAGAATCTCAGCGCCTAACATTTGGGACACCGTGTGTTGGCGGATCCCCCAACCAGCTCTCTGCTTCACTCCCAAGCTTATTGCTCTCTTCGAGGCTACATCTTAAAGATCGTTTCCTCCCTTATCAGGAACTTCATCTAGTTCAACTCCTGGATGCCGACATGTGTAAAATTGTGGAGGCCAAGAAGTATAGACGTCTCATCTTAGATCTGCACGTTGTTTCCACAGCCATAATAAACTGATATGAGATCCATTAAGAATTATTAATATGTATAATTAACCACTCTTTTACCACGTGGAGTTTTTAATATATATTTTATTAAGTACAGCCTAAACTAATATATACAATTGTGTGACGTTTCGGGTATCTTGCCGATACCCATCATCAGACCGTGCTGCTGACCTCCCTTATCTGCGAATTAGAGAACTAGGTACGGACCAACCACTGTCCGTCTTATCCGTGATCTGAGATCGTTCCGGCTCGATAACAGTCTCACGGAAAACCCGACTGAAGAAAACTATCTTGCATTATTCTAATTTATTTTATTATTAATATTATTATTATTATTTGTAATTTGGTGTATTATTATAATTTTTTAAGGTAATATAATCTGCTTGATGTTATTAACACAATTGTCTTTTATTTTACTCATATTTAAGCTTTGTACTTACCCTGTATTATATTTCAGGCGGGATGGTATCTTTGTCGCTGCTTATTAACTCCTGGCTTAGTGCCGTGAAAGGTTTGTAAAGTTAGGGTATCTGCGTGTACCTATGAACCTTACAATAAAGATTATATTTATTTAAATTATGTCTGCAAATATGCAATTGTCTATTTGCCGTTTGGAGGGATGAAAAACTCGAGTTTCTAAGTTTAAAAAAATATGAAAAATTAGCCCGAATAGACTAACTCAACCACTGTCCTTTATACAAGAAATATAATGGATATAGAAGATTAGGATTCGAGAAAACATAAAACATTAAGTGCAAATTCCACAATTTCTCGATGAAGGAAAGGTTGGAGATCATTACGTTGGAGATCTGCCATTTGAAACAACTGATTGAGTCATGTATACGATTCTCATTTCAGATATGCGAGGTCTGATATTTGTTTCCCACGAGAGAGCATTGTTTTTATTTATTTTTTATATTCTCTAATTTTGAAAAGTTGTTATATTCTTCTTAATAAACATTTTATCCCATTGCCTATTTGCATTAATTTGCAATAATTGATCCACTTCAGTACTGTAAGTTAGTCATGCCGATAAAATTGGTTTCATGCGATACAGCATATGAGTTTCATCGGCATTTTTCAGTGTCCCAGTGTTGGTTGGAGTCGACAAATTTAATGAGGTGATTATGATGCCTATAGTATCTGAGTCAACGGTTGCAGGTCAGTGGTGCCGTTAAGTAACCAGTTTAATGCTGGTACAGGTAGCTCCAACAAACCCATCTTAAAAGACTACTTGCGAAAGGTGGAAGAATTAAAATAAGGTAATATGACTAATCACCCCTTATAATACAGGCAGACAGAAAAGTGCAAATGTGGTTATAAATATTTCCAGGTAATATAAGCGAAGCAAAAATCTTAAAAGAACGTTAAAAATCACATTAAATCCTCCGTAATCTAATCAGAATTGCTGTAAATCTAATTACTATGCATTTTTCTCAATATATTTGCAAAAGAGGTCCACATCGGTTCAGTGAAGACAATTTTCTGTATGAGACAATTTGATGTTTGAAAATTCCGCGCAAAGCAATTTGGAGTGTACACAGTGCGATCTATGTGAGCTTAACGCATTATCAACAAGAAATTTACTGAGTTCTGCAAGTTCTTCTTGACAGTAATAGTGCTTCACTCATATTTTATTATGTTTTTTTTATTTCCACTCAATATCAGATTGCTGTGATAAGCATCAAAAGAACGCAATTACATAAAGTGCGAAAGTGGGTAGATATTTTCAAATATAATATTTATTTTTACTTTAAGTATTTCCTAATGCGATGCAAGGTAAAAAATTAAGAGCAGTTACTTGAGAAGACAAAATACCTTTAAAATAAAATAATAGTAAAATATAAACATCAATGACTTACTGACGATTTAATTAAAACCAATTAAAACCTCTTGTTTCAGCAAAAATTGAATCATTCAGGTCTATGCTTCGAGCTTTTTTTTTTTTTTTTTTTTTTGTTTCAATCGGCATGATAGAAAGTCAACACGATATTTCTGTGCCATTTATGATCCTCAAATAATTATTTATTTTATTATTATTATTATTATTATTTTTTTTTTTTTTTTTAGTTTCAGTTTTGAGAATTTTTTAACTACCTTGATTTGGTCCGCCCTGATGGTATTATATTCTGCGATTACTGATAATCATTGTGGTTAGGCGGTTCGGCCAATCTTTGGCATCCTGGTCAGTATCGTACAGATCACATACTAAAGTAGCACAAACAACCACCATTTAGTTCAATCATTAAGCACAATGAGACGCCATCCAGGATCAGTCGCCAAGGTAACGATGAGCTACAGCTCAAGATCGGTTACTAAGGCAGCGCAATGAACCACCATCCAGGATCAGTCGCTAAGCCAGTACAATGAGCTATCATCTGAATTCAACTACTTGGGATCATTGACCAAGTTAAGGCAATGGCCACCATCTGGAATCAGTCACTAGGTAGCATAGCGAGCCACCATCTGAAATGTGTCACTAGGTAGAACAGATCAAACACTAATTTTACATGTCACTTAATAAGTCACCTAATCAGCATAATGAACGACCATCTAGAATCACACTAATTTAACACAATCAGCCGCCATATACGATCAGCCACCAAATGAGAAACTCATCTCCAATTATTTGTTTAGACCAACTGTTTACTTTCCCAAATTTTATGGCAGCCTGAGACTTGATTTAGTTAGTCTAGGAAAGTTCACACAGCCAAAGCCATGATACAATAGAACAGGATCATGGTGTGAGAGAGGGCGCTGACTCTCTTTAGAAAATACAGCTGCGAATTACAAGCTCCGAAAAAAACGATAAGTGTTTGCTTTTTATTTACATAATTGTTATTTTATATTGTACTTAATATGTAGTCTTATAGTTTTAATTACGCTGGTTATTTTTATTTTAATTTATATAAACAGTTTTTGTAGATATACGTAATACTTTATAAAACCGTTATTTCGTTCGAATATTGCAGGCATTGTTTTTGTATATAGTGACAGGGAATTCAAAATTTTAATTGAGGTAGCTAGGTAGCTCTAACGTATAATTATAGAAACAGTAATACGCTTCACTGTTTCTATTAGATAGCGTAGTACTGACATTTAATTAATTTAATTTATTGATTTTATTAATTTAAAGTATCATTCCCCAAACTAGAGCAGCAAAGCAACGGGCACAAAGTGGCAGAAGTGCTGTGACTCGGGGGAGAACTGAGGGGGCCGATTCTCCAACGCATCACAGCCTAAAAAAATGTGCAACTTGTGAAATGTTTGCCGACTCTCTGGAACGGAACATGACATTGCCATGGGGAATGTCTTTGTGTGTGCGCGATGTAAGGAGTGTAAGGAAATCAGGTGACAACTCAGCGTTGTTATGGGCCTATATGAGAGTTTGAAGGACAGGGTGGATGCCCTCGAAAGATCTAAATTGAGGGGCCCATCAGGCTCTCAGCTGCCCACATCAACGCCAGAGCTTGCACTTGGTCATCACGCAACACAGCGGCAACCCCCAAGGCAGAATGTGCTGGTCCCTCAGGAACTAGTAGTTGTTGGTGACTCTATTGTCAGGGAAACGGGAAACATCCTTTGTAAAAAGGATAGGTGGAACAGGACCAGGGTATGTCTGCCAGGGGCAAAGGTTGATGACGTTGTAGAGCAGATGTCATCTTTTAAGGGCACAAAAGGTGATATAGTCGTATACGTTGGCACTAATGATATCAAGACTAGGAGACCGGCAGAATTACTTAACAAGTACAGGTCACTGATGAAAAAAAGCCGTGAATTAGGGTTGAATTTGAAAGTGTCTGCAATTCTGCCCAGACACGATAGGAGGGAGTATATGATGAGAGCCTTGTCGATCAATTCGGCCCTGGAAAGATTGTGCAAGGCTCAAGGGATAGAATTTTTCTCAGCCTGGACTGTACTTGTTAACAGGAGAGACTGCTTCTACAGGGATGGGATACACTTAAATAGAAAGGGTGCAAGTATATTTGCTGATGCTATCGAGGCAGTGTTGGGTGACTCGGAAAACTGATAGCTTGGGGGATACAAGGACTAATAGTTTAACAGTAGCCGTAGGCAGAGGTGAAGGTGATTCTTGCACAACTTCTATTAGAATAAGTAGCGACCTGGAGCGAGGGGTGTTGGGGGTTTCAGGGACGAGTGGCAGTCATCGTGAAACAGGTGGGTATATGGGATGTGTTAGAGTAACTCAGAATAGGAACAGGTGCATGTATACTTGCATGTATACCAATGCTAGAAGTATAGTAAATATATTTGATGAATTTGAAGTGTTGGTCAAGACATCAAAGGCGGATATTGTTGGGATATCAGAGACGTGGTGTCACCCAGATATAAGGAATGTCGAACTGGAATTTGGGGAGTACAATGTGTACAGAAAGGATAGACAGGATAGGAAGGGAGGAGGTGTTATGCTGTTAATTAAGAAAAACATAAAATCAAAAGAAGTGCATCCAGTTGATATAGATGAACAGTGCACTGTTGAGTCAGTTTGGTGTGACTTAAGCACTGCAAAAGCAAAAATAAGAGTAGGAGTGTGTTATAGGCCTAATGACTCGAATGAATACAATGAACAATTGTACAGAGAAATAGAGTGGGCTAGTAAATCGGAATGTCTTATAATGGGGGATTTTAACTTCCCAGATATTGACTGGAACTTGTGGGTTGGTCACTCACTCACACACTAGTCAGACTTTTGTGGATTTATTGGATGATTGTTTTCTGCAGCAGCATGTTCGGGAGGCAACCAGAGAAAGTAACACTCTTGATCTGGTTATCAGCAGTGATCATTCATGTATTAGGAATTTGCAGATAAAAGAACCACTAGGTGGCAGTGATCACAGTGTACTGATGTGGTATTTACTTAAATATTTAATTACCATCAGGGGTAAAGGAAAGGGTTTTTGCTTCCTTAAAGGCGAGTACAGTGGTCTCCGACAGTTTTTAAATTCTGTACAGTGGTCCCCGACAGTTTTTAAATTCTGTACAGTGGGATCAACTGACGATGTTACCAACAGTAAATTCTAAGTGGGAAGAATTCAAGGAATTAATCGTGGATGCTACTAAAAGTTTCATACCTATTAAGAAATATTGTTCAAGGTTTAGGCCTAAATGGTTGTCAAATGAACTAATGAGACTCGTAACAGAGAATAAAAATGCATGGGATGCATATAAATTATCAAGCCACTCAGAAGCCTATGGCAGATATAAGTTAATCTGTAATCAGGTCACAAAGGAGGTTCGGCAGGCGAAGGCAGATTACGAGAAATCCTTGACAAAAGATGCTAAGAAAAACAGCAAGGATTTCTTTACTTATATAAACTCTAAAAGGAAGTTGATGAATCTGATTGGTCCACTTGACATCGATGGTTCGACTGTTGATGATCCTGCTCAGATAGCTAACAAACTGAATGAGTATTTTGCATCTACATTCACACGTGAGGAATTATTAAGGTTTGAAAATGGCAGAAGGTTATCAAATTGTAGCAGGATACTTAATGATTTTGTAATAACTGAGAGCAAAGTGGAAGAGAAACTGTTGAAGTTAAACGTAAGAAAAGCACCTGGGGTGGATGGGATCTATCCAGTTATATTAAAGGAGGCGGCAAAGCAACTAAGCAAACCCTTAGCCATAATTATGAGAGCATCCTTGGACTCAGGGGAGGTTCCCACGGACTGGAGATGTGCAAATGTATCCCCAATTCACAAAGGGGGATCGAAGGGTGACACGAGTAATTACAGACCAGTTAGTTTAACTTCTGTTCCGGGTAAAATAATGGAGTCACTGGTTAAAGATGCATTGCAGGATCATCTAGACAAGACTGCAGCAATAATTCAGACACAGCATGGGTTTGTTAAGGGAAAGCCTTGTCTGACAAATTTGATAGGATATTATGATGTGGTTACAAAGGAACTGGATGCAAAAAATAATTTTGATATCATATATTTGGATTTCAGGAAAGCTTTTGACACTGTTGCGCATGGAAGACTATTGTTCAAATTGGAGCAGAATGGTATTAAGAGTAAGTTGCTATAATGGATAAAAGGATGGTTAAGTGCGAGAAGACAGAGGGTGGTAATCAATGGGTGCTGCTCTTCTTGGACTAATGTTATTAGTGGAGTCCCACAGGGTTCGGTGTTGGGTCCACTGTTGTTTTGTATATTTATCAATGATATTGATGAAGGTATATCAGGCTTAGTGTCGAAGTTTGCAGATGATACAAAGGTTTTCAGGGTGGTTAATGACAGTAATGGCAGTGTGCTACTGCAACAGGATCTAGATAATTTGGGCAGATGGGCTAAGAAGTGGTAACTAAAGTTTAACCTTGACAAATGCAAAGTACTGCATATGGGTAGAAGTAACCCCAGAGAAACGTACCAACTGTGTGGTACTACACTTAAGGTGGTAGAAAATGAAAAAGACCTGGGAGTAATTGTGCAGTCAGATATGAAGTTTTCTGAGCAATGTAGACAGGCTGCCAGGGCAGGTCATGGGGTTTTGTTAATGATATATAGGAATTTTGCTAGCAGGGAAAAGGAGGTGATTATCCCTCTGTATAAGGCAATGGTCAGGCCACGCCTTGAGTACTGTGTACAGGTCTGGAGGCCTCATTTTAGGAAGGATGTAGATTTATTTGAGCGTGTACAGAGAAGGGCAACAAGATTGGTGAGGGGAATGAAGGGATCCTCTTATCAAGAGAGGCTTAAGTTCTGCAAATTGCAGTGGCTGGAGACTAGGCACCTGCGCGGTGATCTGACTGAGGTGCATAAGGCCTTGAATGGGTTCAGCACGCTGAATTCTGATGGGATCCTTCCACTTGTTCAGATTACGAACCTAAGGGGGCATAAATTCAAATTACGAAAGGACAGATGTAGAATAGATGTGCGGAAATTTGTCTTTAGCCAGCGGGTGGTTAATTGCTGGAACAAACTTCCATCTGTCGTTGTGGAAGTTGATAGGTTGAATAAATTTGAGGAACTGGACAGGCATTTGGAGGGAATGGTCTGATTTTTTTTTTTTTTTTTTGGCTGATGCACCAACAAAATCGTAAATTCGACCACAGAACACACGCAATTTACAAACAATATACACGGAGCATTATGGCCTTAGTCGCTGATAAGGTAATATGACTAAAACCCTACTACAACAACAGCAGTACTCGCCCCAATGCGCCACTGTTCCAGTTTATACAGTAGTGGTTCCTGAGAAACAGTATTATGTAAAACCGTACCACTGCCTGTGGTATCTCCCTCATAATGTTCATTATTTTAGTTACATTAAATTAAATAGGCTTTCGCGAGCTACTTTGAGGAATTAACCATTATTTATAAAATTATTTCTATGGGAAAATGAGTACAGAACAACCGACTTGATAATAAGAGTAATAATCCTATACCTTTCTTCATTTAGCTTTGGGGTTTTATTTTATATATATATTTTTTATTGAATTTTAAACTTCCATTGTATTAACAATAAATATTTTCAAAAGTTATTTTCTTTAATTTACCATTCCAAAATTAGGGTGTGTCTTCCACGCCGCAGCGTCCTATAAGCCGACAAATACGGTATTTTCCGCTTAAATAGGTATGCTAGTAGATGAACACATTTCCTTTGAAGTCTGGTGTAAATTTAAATAAATCTATTTTCTGTTTATACTCCACGACGACCACATAACGTCAGGGGGGGGGGGTCAATAGATAAAGAGATGCAAGAACATTACAGCATTTCTTTGAAGGGAAGCGAAAACTGAGGTGAGCACAGGAACATGAGCAAGGAATGAGTTGATTTGGGAATGAACGATTCCTAATAATGATTTAACCATAATAATTGCTGGATTAATTTTTTGCATTAATTTTGCATCCTGAAACATACACGCATGAGCCCTCAACCTAATTGTCAGATTTGATTTTAATATGTTTGCATATTTGGAAAAAAAACACCTTTCGGGACGGGATACATGTTTAGCGATCAGTTTCCAAAAGCGCACCTGCTATTCTGTATTCATGTACAACGACACTTAGATTTTTTTTAAACAAGAACACATATCTTTACAGGGGATAACCTTGAATTTTAACCTTCTTAGGATAAAGATATCACAAACTTCCTCTGAATCGGGAAAACTAGTTTCTCTTTCACGCCCTACATTCCTTTTCTTTTGAACAGCTGCCAACTCAGTACAAATCCTACCATAACATATTGTTCAAGCATCTGGTAGTGTCCTCATAACTTCTCTTAGACAAGAAAACACTCCCTATCACACAGCTGTTCGGTTTCTGTTTCATGCCTTTTCTGCAGATATTCCAAGTTTTTCCGAAATAACAACTGCAATTTTACCCCTTTCTTCCAATCTAATCAAAATGCATGCTTCAACTAATCAGCAACCATACAATTGAACTCCAGGATCAGCGAACAGACTTTTGCTGTTCCTCATGTTTCTGGCTCTGTTCTTTGGAAAATCCTTCCTACGGTATTTCTTGAAAATTACAATCAACGGAAATTCATATCCAATGACTCTTCCATCGTTTCATGTCTGAGGTTACTGTAATAAAATAAATAAAAATTATTAATTTCACTAATAAAACTATACTAATAAAGTTACGTTATTTCATCTGGAGATAACGAGGAATGCGGTACGAGACCTAGACAAGAAAACACTCCCTATCACACAGCTGTTCGGTTTCTGTTTCATGCCTTTTCTGCAGATATTCCAAGTTTTTCCGAAATAACAACTGCAATTTTATCCCTTTCTTCCAATCTAATCAAAATGCATGCTTCAACTAATCAGCAACCATACAATTGAACTCCAGGATCAGCGAACAGACTTTTGCTGTTCCTCATGTTTCTGGCTCTGTTCTTTGGAAAATCCTTCCTACGGTATTTCTTGAAAATTACAATCAACGGAAATTCATATCCAATGACTCTTCCATCGTTTCATGTCTGAGGTTACTGTAATAAAATAAATAAAAATTATTAATTTCACTAATAAAACTATACTAATAAAGTTACGTTATTTCATCTGGAGATAACGAGGAATGCGGTACGAGACCAACCCTCCAACATCAGCGTTCTCGTGTGGGGCGGAATAATGATCAATGGGCGCACCCCTCTCATGTTTTTGATAGGAGTACCTTAACTGCGCAGAGGTACCGAGAACAGATCCTCGAACCCTATGCGAGACTTTTTAGGGGTTCGGTTGGCCCAGATTTTCTTTTAATGCACAACTTCACTGCACATAGAGCTCAAATGGTGGAGAAATATTTTGAAACTGATGTTTTCCAGCTACTGCTTTGGCCAGCACGATCAACAGACTTAAAAATCCGATCGAACATATATGGGATACCCTTGGGCGTCCCATTGCACGATGACAGCCAACTCCTCGGTCACTTGGTAAGATAAGGACTGCGCTAGTGGAAGAATGTGATCTGTTGCCACAGAATCATATAAACACCTTATATATGGAGCATGGTTCACAGCTGTCAGCCGTCGGAGGGATCATACACCGTACTGATGTCATGTGGCCATCTTTTCGAGCATCTTGAATTCTGTAATGTCACCTTTTTTTTTTGGTAATTCTTATACAACCCCTATAAATGTCCCTTATACCCGTCCGACGTTTCTCTCTGTCTCCTCATTTCATCGTTATTCTATGGTACTCCACCATACAAAATGTTATTTCGCTTCATTGCAAGCTGCACGAGCTACACTACGTTTTCTACGTGTTTTGTTAATTCTGTCGCGCAGTGTAGTTGTTGTTATTATTGAAAGTTTTGGCACAAGGACTACAGCGGTCATATTGTGCCTTGCGTATTAATATAATACTTTCAAGTTTCTAAGTTTTTAGAGGTGAGAGAACATCCTTATCTTCTTTAGAAAGAAGAAAAATTCATCTATTTACCCACGAAATGTTTCATTGTTACAGGTTCCTGTAAACTTTTAGGAATGATCCTAGCCTTTCCTGCTGATAATAGGAGCAGTCAAGTGAAATATGTTTTACTGAGAGAACATTATGGCAGTGAGTACACCGTGGATAGCCGTCGTTTCTGAGAAGGTAAAGATGGGTTAAATGAGAGTGTCCAATGCGTGCTCTTGTAAGAACCATTTCTTCTTTTCTTACTTTACCGCTGCTGGAAGTCCAGAGGGATGGTTGGGTCATAATTTCTATAAGTTTATTGTTACTATGTTCTTGTCATATATTTTTCCATTGGGAACAGTAGGTTTTTTTCATATAACGGTTTTGTAGTCTTGCGCAGGAATCTTTATATCAATTTCATTTGAATTTATTGGTTGTTTTTCTGCCTGATCTGCGTTTTCGTATCCGAATATTCCACAGTGAGCTGAGATCCACAAGAATACCATTGTAAGCTAGGGGGGGGGGGTGATATTTACATTCAGAGGTTAAGGTAGGGACATGTGTCCGGCGGTTACATGGAGCACATGTATGCTTGACTTGAAACGTATAGAACTTACAGTGTTTATTATTTTACATACTTGAAAGTTGTGGAATACCGAAGTAGCCCAAAAACGTGATAAATTACAAAGACATGAGAAATATGTACAAAAATATAATGGATTGAGGCAGTCCATCACCGGTTGTTGTCCGTGATATCTGTTCAATCTTGACTGTCCTTGCTCACACCAGGCGTCTTTGGAGTAATAGATGCCAAGAGAGGGGACCCGTCACGGCTTCACTTTATTTTGTTTTACATTCATTGTGTCATGGGAAGCATTGTCGTGGCAATTTTCTTGACGGTCTGTCATAACTGTAAGTTTGTATATGTGTCCGTTAGCTTCTGGCGTCTGTTGGCTGCTGGCAGAATTTATCCAGGTCGATGGCTAGATTGTTGATCAAATATACCGTGTTTCCTGGGAACATGCGTCTCAAGCCTTTCAGGTTATTGAAACTGATTCTGAGTGGGAGCCTTGGGTCCACTTTATTTCTTCCGACAATGCGGGGAGTTTTTATCAGATCAGTGATGTCAGGGGCGTCGAGTCCTCCTGTGATTAGTCTGGCAAGTGTAAGAAGGTTTGCTGCCACAATCTTCTGTTTCCATGGGGTGACTTCGAGATTTATGTAGAATTGGGCCCTAGAAATGGTGTACTGGTTGTCAGTCCGCCAGTTGAGCCATTTCAGGAGGCAGTATTCCAGGCTGAGGAACTTGTTGAAGTGTGTTGTGGGAGCAGAGGACTAGGTGATTAAGAGCTAGGTAGATCGCAAAACGTTCTGCAGAGAAATAGCTGAACTCCGTTGATAGAGAAGCAGAAACAGTGAAAGCAGGTAAAACTGCCGTAGGACCTGCTGTCTTGTCTGTCTGGTCTGATTTCTAACCCTGTCTATCTGATTATGTTCAGCATAACTTTGGGTGTGGATAGCATGAAGTTGCCTTATATTTAAGCTTGCCAAAGAATGCTTACTCCACTGACTGAAATAACTATCACATTTAATCATAATTGTAGCCCACGGCGGGTTAGGGAGGAGCACATCTTGATAGATTTTTTAATCTGTAGAATTCGGTCTGAAGTGATCTCATAGACTCTAATGCCTGCAGGTTTATTGAAATGCGGCTTATTTTTATATTGAGTTGCCCATTGAGGCTGGAAGAGGTACGGCCAAATAACAGGAGTTGGCAGTCTCCAAACTTCGGATGCATAGTTTACTAATAAAATTTTCCTTCTGAGATAGTTCGTGAGCGTATATATATATGCTTTGAGCTAGAGAAGTTCTAAAGGCTCTTAAGGAAATTCTGAGAGCGTTGTGCTGGATAGGTTCAAGCCATGCTAGTGCACTCTTCCTCGCACAGTCATAAACTGGAGAGCCATTGTCCAGACGCGATTTAATTAAAGCTCTATAAATATTGAGAACTAGTAAAATCAGAGTTTTTGTTCTAAGAATGTTCATTTTTTCTAAGCAGCTTGTTGTATTTGCTTTATATGTGCTAAGGAGTTAAGTGTTTGTCAAGTGTTAATCCAATGAAGCGCATGGTACTAGTGAAACAGGATGATATGGTCATGTAAATATAATTGAGGATCCGGATGTAGATTTAGTTTTTTACAGAAATATATGGCTACTATCTTTTGTTTTGATAGACGATAGCCATTGCAGTTTGCCCATGCAGTGGTTTAATTGATTGTCATTTGCAGTTGTCTTTCTATTTATACCATATCTAGAGAATGATATGATATTGATAGGACGTCTGCAAAAAGATATGTTTGCACTGAATTCGAAAGGTAATTAGTTGATTAAGTTTTAAAGCTAAGAGAGTGAGACTTAGTGCCAATTCTTGTTTCTTCTTTTGTTATAGTAGTAGTAGCAGCAGAACTGCGTATAAATACTTTAAACCAACTTATCAGTTTCCTAATTGGTTAAATCCTAATAACGCCTTTTGAAGTTGTTATCTGATCAGTTAACGCACTTCAATTAAACGAATTTAACTGGAGAATATCCAGAAAAATGTTGGGCAATAAAACGAAAGAGCGATTCAAATGATATATTTCTAAACAAGTCTTTATTTCATGACCATTTTTCAGAATTATGATTAATAAAAATTAATCTGAAAGGAGCACAATTGCTGTCACATAAGTAATTAAAACTGGTGGCTTGTTTAGCGAAAATCTTACTATATCATAATTCATAATTATAAGGAAAATCGAACTCAAATGACAGGTGCCCACGTTCATAATCCACTATAGTTCATATAATGGTGTCAAGGTGAAGTTGAGAAAATAAATACGAGGCATTCAGTGAAATCAAGAAACGATTTCTTTCCTAATATTTCCGCGATTTCTTACTGCCCTACCCAAAGAAAGTGGGTTAGTGGCGCGGGGTGAAAAGCACTCAAGAAGATCAAAATCCAAGGAGGTTAATGTGCCTGCCGTTACTGCCTATATGCCAACTAGTATTTCGGAGGTCTAGTGTATTGGTACCCTTACCGAATGAAACCTTGGGGTGTGTCTGTCTATTCTATTGTGTTTCTTAGAATACAGTATTTTCTTATTTTTTATATAAATTAGACCTAGATTTTAATCTTTACCTTTTATCGAAATGTTTTGCTTTTCGTATAAGATAAAACATAAGTGTGAGCACGACTACGGATAGAGTGTGGTGATGTAAGCATTTCAGTCTGCAGGCGCTCAAAAAATGAGGCGAGATTACAGTAGGCCTATAAACATATAATATAGTACGGCCAAAATTAAAAATTATCTTAACTGAACATCTCTGCTATGCAGTTCATTCCTTGAAGAAACAAAAGATTTGGAACGAGCTACTTAAACTTGCTCAAAAACCAGTCTGTGGTTTATTGTTACAACTCCAAATGTTAGTTCATCAATTGATAGCCGTCTTTCCAGTTTTCAAGCAAAATATAATCACAGGCGTTATTCTTTACACTCAGACATAGTTAACCGTAATAAATTGCAAAAAACTAATATCAAACTGAGCACGAACGGCTGAAGCAGTGGAATGGGCTATAAACACGCCTGGATATACAGTAACATGTCAGAAAACGTTCATGGAATCAACGCCCACCGAGCAGCGGTGGTGCCTCCACGAACATTCAGTCTTCGATGCATCCAGTCTCCATAATACTCATATTTGAACAGTCTCAGACACACGGCAAGCAAGTATCACAAGCCGGACAGAAATAAATCAGATTCCAAAGCATACAGACCCATCTCTCTTTTGGCAAACCTTGGCAAACTATTTGAAAGATTGCTAGCACCCAGAGTAGCAGATTTGATTGAAGGTCAAAACTTAATGTCTCCACCTCAATTTGGCTTCAAGAAGGGAAAATCCTGTGAAGACGCCTTGGTCTCTTTAGTTAATATGAAATGGCCATATTCATTGACTTCGAGGGAGCTTTCGATTCCCTCTGGTGGGAGAGCGCTCTCAATCGTCTTACCAAAGCCAAGTGCTCTCAGCAACTGTTCCAAGTTATTAGAAGCTACTTCCAAAATAGACTCATCCAATAATCTCGAAACAGCAGTCTCTCTCAAGGACCATCTCAAGAGGATGCCCCCAGGGATCAGTTCTGGGATCCCTCTTCTGCAACATAGTTTTAGACAGCTGGCTCACGCAAAAACCTGACAATATCTCTGCCTTCGCCTACGCCGATGATTTGATTCTTCAAATTCCAGGTCGATCGCGTCTTCAACTAGAACAATCAGCCAATATAACTCTTTCTGAGCTAATCAAGTGGTCAGGTATACATAAACTGCGAATATCTGCCACAAAAACAAAACTGATGGTTTTTAAGGGCAAGTTAGATTACAGAAGACCTCCAAATATAAAGATAGACGGAAAGCAAATCCCTTTTGTTCCTGAATTAAAACATCTTGGCGTAATTTTAGATGACAGGTTAACCTTCTCCTCTCATATTAATCACCTCATCTCGAAGATTAAGAAGTTCACTGCAGCAGTTATGCGAATTTCCAAATCGGACTGGGGACTAAATAGGAAGACTCTCTTACTATATTATACAGCAGTATTCGTACCAATAAGATTATGCTGCTTGCCATGCTCCGGGCCTGCAAGACAGTGTCCTCTGCTGCTCTGCAGGTCCTTGCTGGAGTCTTACCACTAGACCTGCATGTCATCTTCATAGTCCTTTGAAGATGACCTGCATGTCATCTTCAAAGGACTATGCTATCGTCTAAAGCAGGGAGTTCCCGGCGAGATTCTTGGCATCTCATGCAACTTAACTGCTAACCTCAATGACGAGAAACGGAGAATCTGGAATGAACTTATCAGTGTGTGGCAATCACGATGGGATTCCAGTACTACTGGTCAAGTCACCCGCTCTTTTGTTTCTGCAGTTACCTTCCCTCTCAATAAGAACGTCCGCCAATGGTTTTCTCCCAGTCTAACAACATCGTATATACTTACTGGGCACGGCTCCATCAACTCCAAACTATTTCAATTTGGCTTGTCTGATACCAATCTCTGCTTGCGTGGTGCTGAGGAAACCTGGACGCACATTCTGTATCGCTGCAACTTGTACCACCACAACAGATCTACACTACAAGCTGCTGTCAGCAACTTCTCTGAAGGAAACGAAGTGGCGCTGACTGAAAATTCTCAATCGTTCTCAGCTCTACAACAGTTCTGCTCTGCTGTTTTCACCAAAAGAAAGCAACTCTTCTCAAGTTTATCAACATATCAACAACAAGGAACCAACCCAACACCTACAATGTCTATCGATATTTCTTAAAACTGATATCGCCTGCCATCTATATTTTTTTTTAAGCTGGTGCCCCAGTTTGGGCAGCTGTGGATACAGGATTAGCTAACACCCATTGGTATAGCACTACATCCAGTGGGTGCGGTTTTCGTTCATCCTAGGACAGAAAAAGACTGCTGTCTTGTGGTTCCTGGGCCACAAGTAATACTTCTGATTAGTTGCGTGATGTGATTTGTGAACATGTTGCATGTTCATTACACTTATAACATTGTAATTAACACGATTATATGTATATATCATTGTATGTATCATTATATATTGTATCATTATATGTATCATTATATATTGTATCATTATATATTGTATCATTATATGTATCATTATATATTGTATCATTATATGTATCATTATATATTGTATCATTATATATTGTATCATTATATGTATCATTATATATTGTATCATTATATATTGTATCATTATATGTATCATATATATATCTATGTACGTACATAGCGGATCTGCCAGTTTCTGGCTAGGGGCCGCTTGTTGTTTTGTTAATAAAGAAGTATCATGGTGTTCTGCTTCGACATAATGGTGATGCGAGTATAAATATAAAGTGGTTCCTAAGGACGGTGTATCCTCTTGGAGAGTCTGTGCGTTGAAAGAAGCATAAAAGATATACAACTAATCCGATATCATGCTGAACAGAGGGTGGACAATGATGATGATCTGTAAGACTTCAGTAAAAATCAACAAAGGACGGAAGTTGTGAATTTGAATTTTAAAATAGGAAATTATATATGGTTAAGTGCAAAAATTAAGGCTCCTTGAGAGAGTTACTTTAGAATAAGCAGATCAAACATACATTGTCCCACGGAAAGTATAAGTGAAACCCAGCGTGCCAAACTGTGTGAGCGTATGGATTCCAGTGAGAGGTGTGGAATAGAATTGGCAGTTTGACTGTGAGGAGTGAATATGAAGTTTTAAAGCGTGTTTATATCTGAGACCGGATGGGCCTGCCTCAGGTAAAGGAAAGAAAGTGAAAGGTAGTGTTAACAGTGAACGGTAAGCTTTAATTGTTAATAGCAAACAGAAAAATTGATATAATGGGATACCGTGAGAAAGATAAAGAGGAAAAAAAAAAAAGCTGAAGATAATGAAAGAAGTAAAGATCGACAGCCAGAACCGTGAAGTAGCCTTCCATTGTAGGTCTGCCACATGTTCCGTATCCAGAAACATTGTACAAATAAGTCGTAGTCCGCCAGAAGATTTGGAAATGGAGAACTGAAAAGTTAACTATGCGGACAGATTCCTATTACAGGAAATAGTACAGAATCTGGATAGTAGTAGACCAGACAGATAACAGACGTTGACCTCAATACATCTATAGTAATTCCACTAAACATTGATAGAGAATCGTTTCTAGTTTCGTTTCGACCAGACTTCAGGAATGCCTAGGTAGAAAAGCTTCTTCCATGAATGATGAAAGAAGGTATCTTGGAGAAAGAATACCACCACGTGGGGGAAAGAAAAAGAAGTCCTTATAGAGTATTATTGTGAAATATAGTATTTCACAATACTATATAAAGTATCATTTATAGAGTAGGCTAGTATAATTAATGTTTAATTAGTAGGCTAGTATAATTAATGTTTAAAGTATTTGAGATTGAATATTTATTGAATAATTAGGGGACGGAATAACTAAATGGTAAAGGGTCATCGAGAAAAGGCGAAATTGTTTTGAACGGCTGTATTTTTTATTTATTATTATTATATATATTTACGTATTGGGCTGGTATTGGTGAGTTTGGTGTCAATAACATGTAAGACATGGGAGTTTATTATTCAAGAAAAAGCATATTTAATATGTCATCCTGTGCATCCAAGACCATTCGCACACGTCGAGTGTAATTTATCATATAACTTCAGCCAGTGTTTCTTTAGAGATACCTTTCGCAACAGCTATGATATCACGTTTCAATTAGTCAACAGTATGTGAATTACTGCTGTAGGCATTATCCTTCAGGAATCCTCACACGAAATAATTACAGGGATTCCGATTCAGAGACTAAGGTGGCCAAGACCATCCAGTACGAATGAATAATCGCTTCCTGCACCTTGCAATATTTTTAGGCGTCCTCAGGAACTTCTTTCTACCTAGAACACATTTACCGGCTATCACAGGTCCAAACTGTTCAAACTTCTTTACTAACCAAGAAACGTTTATCTTTCTGGTTCTGCAACGAAATTTCATTTTAAATTCACGCTGCACTATAGTAAAGCTGCCAGTTTGATAAAACATTCTCACACACACACAAAAAAAAAGAAAAATAAATAAAAAAATAACTCTATAGCATACTCCAACGTGCTTACAGAATTTTCCTGCACTGAGTGCACCACTGGTAAAAAAAAACCCCAAAAAACTCCCATATCTTAAGTGTTTAATGACACCAAAATCAGAAATGCTAGCGCAAAATACAGGCATTCGAAACTATCCCATCTATAGAAATTGGCTGATCATTTTTTTTTTTTAAATTAGAGTTTTTTTTTTTTAATTTTCAGCCCTGACAATACGCAGCCAGTGAACATAAACTTGTACAGACATAAAATTCACCATGTGAATCAGTGTACTATAATCAAAAAGAGATGCACTAAAATCCCCAAAACAAGAAATAAAAACGTTATACTTTTTTTTAGCATTTTTTTTTTCAGAAATTTTCGAATAACAGAAGACACGAAGTTTAAAATTCACAATTAATAAAATTAATATGAGATGCGAAGTTTAAAATTAATGCAGTTATAGATTCAAATAGATCTTGCTGTTTGAGGCCTACCGGGAAATTTCCCGGTGTCAAGTGAGCCAATTTGTCCCTGTCCATCAGTGATCTTTGCTGTACTAATTGAAAAAATAAAAAAAACATCAACTTGTACTTTGTGCGTGTTCTGAATTTAATGTAGTATTGGAGTTCTGAAAACAGGAAATTAAGTCCGTTAATTTATTCTTCCAAAACAGCAGTAAGACCTTTACTGGAAACTGTAAGAAGACGACTTTCATCTGGGATTACCCGTATACTTTCTTGGTAACTGCGGTAGAATAAGTAAACAGGCAACAGAGAACAAATAATTTTCAGAAAATTTCATGGTTGGTAAATCCCGCTTAGTTAGATTGTGTCATTGCAAAGTGGAGAGCGGTAGACTCAGTAATAGAGCTATTTACCTCTTTGACGAACATTGTCTCAGACTTGCGAAGAATAAGCTTGAATTAGACCGGAAAAGTCACACTTCATAAAAACAGGGAAAAAGCTGCCTGCGGGAAGGGGGGGTTTCTACAGGGTATAGAACAACATTAAAAATTCTGCACCACAAGGTCGTACGCGCGTGACGTAAAACCTTTGCTCTTAGAGAAAACCAGTTCCACTGTGATTAGCGATATACTCGAGTGTAAGGTTCTATATATCCGCATCATGGCTTCAAGATTCGTGAAGTTAAGACTCCCTTTCTCCCTGTCACTAGGGGGAAAGAGGATGCGAAAATCATCTTCAAAACAATCGCCGTTAGCTTGCTTCATACTGGATTCGCAAAATAATAATTATAATGATGGCGTGAGCTTTACAAGGAGGACCTACTCCAGTGGACCTTCAAGAGTAGGCTTCAATGATTATGAAGTTGAAAGGAATATTGCCATCCCGATGCCACATTACTTCAATTTTGCTAGCGATAAAATTGATGTGTGGGCTGAAAAAGAAATGGTAAGCCTTGTTTTATTTTCTTAATATATTTCGGAAACATATGAATGACTAATTAAGAAAATTATTATTAATAATTACTCGCATGTGTGTGTGTGTGTGTGTGTGTGTGTGTGTGTGTGTGTGTGTGTGTGTGTGTGTGTGTGATCTAAGAATAAGCGTAAATTAATTCGCCCAACTTAAATGTTCAATCACAAAAATATGTATACTATGTCCTGTCCATTGGTCCGTTCATGCGTATATAATAACTTGACTCCCAGCGAACAGACTCGTGAATTTTCATATTTGGTTCACTAAAAGTTAAAAAGAAAATGTGGTGTAATTAAATTTTGATTTCACAATAATGATGTCAAAACACTATTATACCACACTAAAGGAAGACTAGTAACCCTGTAGAAACCCCCCCTTCCCGCAGGCAGCTTTTAAGCTGCAACTAGTAATGCTGAAAAGACGCCAAATGCCACCTGCACGTTGGCAAAAACTAAAAATTAAAATTTGAAAATTACAGAAATAAATAAAATTTATTTATTTATTTCTGTAATTATTGAATACTGAATTAAACAGAATACTGAAATAAATAAAGTTTATATATTTCAATAATTTTCTAATTTTTATTTTTGCTTGTATGTATTTATTTCTAGTTTGCAAATATAAACCAGTAATGCCGGTTCTAGTTGCTAGAGAAAGACAGCGTTATAATTTCACAAATAATTATTTCATATTTAGATCTTTAAAAATATTTGTTGAACCAACAGAAATTTTATTGAAATCGGACTAATTCAGCATTTTTAAGCAAAATCAGGAGTTATCTAGATATTAAAATACAATAAGCGAGTCAGAAACATTTCGAGTGTTTAAGCATTACTTGATGAGGATAAGTTACATCACTACCAAAGTTTCAGCGTATGTTTTATGAGCCCCTTAGAAAGTGTTATGATTCCGATTCCACTCAACCCCTCCATTCAAATAAATTAAAATGAAAGAAACTGTATTTATTTATTTTTATCATTTTATTTTAGGCGAATATACAAATGCCTTTCATATGAATCATTTGTAGCTTCGGAAATTAGTGGGATTCGTAGAGAAAGAAAATTCTGATTGACACCAATTTCAGCGTATGTTTCATTAGTTCTGGGAAGGTTTCACGCATAATTCGAATTCCATAGTCCTCCCCCAGCGCATGGTTTGTTAGTCGCCAAAAAAAAGTCTGAAGTCGAATTCCGATTCCATAGCTCCTCCCTTCGACCCCCCCCCTTACGATCTTGAACAACATCTCTGATCCTTTTAAAGATTTCAGGACTTATTTAAAATATTTTAGCTACCTTTGTACTAAATTTCATGTCGAAAGGATAACCCTAGCAGTCATTCTAACCCCTTTAAATGAACTTTTACAAAAATGCCACCTCAAGGGCAACCTAGCTTTGAAAATTCTGTAAAAACGTATGGAGAACAATACCGACATTTTTTAACACCCTGAAGTATGTTATTTCATACTTCAGGAGGAACGCGCCTGAGATGTCAGAAATGTTTTCTTTGCCCAGTTTGTTCTCTCTTTTTCCGTTTTGCCTTTATCATTTCAAAATAATTTGGAAATGTTAATTATCTATTCATATTATTTACCCAAATACAAACTTTATAAACATATTTTTACATGCAAGCTGTTAAAGCAGCCTGAAACTCACCACATCTTTTCCTATAATAAATGACAAGATCCAACAACGGGAGGGATGAAGAAAATCATGCTTGAGAAGTAGATTTTTTACTAGCCTACGGAGAAATTTGAATAACAGAAAAATGAATACGCTTTTAAACTCATTTTCTGGAATAAGTTTGTTAATCGAGCCTTTTTTTATGTATGTTTATTATGTGGAAAGCCTCTAACAATAAAATAAAGGACTCGTTCTTGTTTTATTGTTACCTTCTGTATGCGATTTATTGATCTAATCAGGACATTTTTTTATCCTCGCCTCGCTTTGGAGCGTGAATGAAAATGAATGGTATCATTAAACAGCGTTGCTCCATTACTTAAAACTATTTAACTAGTCAGAAAGGTGTAAAATGTTATGAAACATTTGTAATTACCTGCGATTTCTCTGAGCAGTGTGCCTGAAAATTAAAAATTTTAAATATTAAGAAGAAAAAGAAACTTTTTAATTAAAAAATAATAATAAATATATATATATATATATATATATATATATATATATATATATATATATATATATATATATATATATATATATTCCGCATTCAATTACTCAAGATGAAACCTAGGATGGAGAGCTTTGAAAATCTACGATTCCTTCGGAATTGTAGATTGGATCAACACCGAGCTAGAGGAGATCGACAAGGATAATGATGACCAAGAGCCGCCAACGCCACCCGAAGTAGGCCATCGAGGGATTGACTATAACCCGTAAAGGAGGGAGGAGATTGTTTGACCTCACTGAACAAAAGGTGAAGGCGATTATTCTGCGGGATTACTTCCACGAAAACACAGTGCCAATCTACAAAGCCATAAGAATGACAAACGACACTCAACCTCAACAAGGAGACCAAAATCACAGAGACAGAAGAAACAAAGACACAAAGATGGGCAAAGACAACACTCCATTACAGACACTGCAATGAACCCATCAAGACTACATAGATAAGATGGCTTCCAAAGGAAAGCGCTTCCCCGAAACCGCAGGAGTCATGCTCGCCGTCCAAGAACAGGTAATCAACGCGAGAAACTAAAGGACATACATCGCTAATGACCCCGGAGTAACAGATGACACATGTCGACAGTGCCACCTACCCCCAGAAACAATCAGCACATCATCGCAGAATGCAAGGTTATCACCCAGATGGAGTACACTCACAGACACGACCAGGTGGCTAATGATAATACATCAGAAGCTAGCGCAAAAATAGCAGATGATCAAAAGAAAGTTTATCGTATTACAAGTACGAGCCTCAGGCTACTAGAGACCTCTATTCACAGACTATACTGGGACCATGCCATCATTACGTAAAAGACGATCACGCACAACAGACCAAACATAACCCTCACTGACCAGAAGGAAACGGCGACCTACCTGATTGACAATAGCGGTGCCCAACACTAGCAACCTGCAGTAAACGTACGAGAAAAAATCAGGAAGCACTCAGACCTAAGATAGGAAGTCAAAGATATGACCATCCCGATCATCGTGTCAATCACTGGCATGGTGCCATGGAACCTCCATAAGACTCTAGCAACAGTAGACCTACCAGAGAACATTTATGGAACTCCAGTAAGACACGATCCTGAACACATGTAGGACAGTAAGAGAATTCCTCAAACAACAATGACAGTAATAATGATAGTAACTGACACATCCATACACTTGGTACACCCATACCAACCACACCCATACACTTGGTACCAGTACCTCCCGGGGGGGGAATAAAAGGAGAAAAAGTTTTATAATAATAATAATGCGCCCGATAGGCCAGTGAACATGATATAACCTTCACTGACAAGCATAAAAAGACTATCTATCTCATCATCATAGCGATGCCAAACACTAACAACCTTCAGAACACCTAGGAGGAAAAGATCAGGAAGTACACAAACTTTAGATTAGGAAGTCAAGGAGATGTGGCATGTGGAACAAGTAACCGCCATCGCGATCACCGTATCAACCACAGGCACGCTGCCAAGGAGCCTATACAGGGTGATTCACTACCAGTGCGACAAACTTGCAGGAGGTGTAGGGGGCACAAAGACGAATCGGAATCACATAGCATTGCAGGGTCCGAAATGCCTTCGTCATGCGGTAGAGGACGTTGAACGGGAGGTCGCGTGAACAGCGATCCCGCTAGAAGTCAGCATTTGCGAACCGTTTCTGTTGAAGAAACCAGGTAGCAAAAGTCCTCCGGAGTGGATAATCCGCAGGCTACAATGATTGGATGCGTTGCAGATGGTATGAACTCATTTGGTTTGTTGACAGTATCCTTCATACAGTGGATTGGGAAATACCCAATCGTTGGCCTATCGCTCGAGTACTCGTACTCGAATTGCCTTCTGCAAGACGTAGGACATTCTCCTCATTGTCTGGCGTCCTCGTCGTTCGCTCTCGATTCATGGTACCTCTCGTGAAACAACCAGTCTCGCGTAACCTTCTGTGCACACGTGCGAAAATCATATGATGAGGAGCACGCCTGTGCGGGAAACGTTCCTGGTACAAGCGCAGAGCGGCGCGCCCGTTACAGTCCGCAGCTCCATACGCGAGGTGCATGTCGGCCAGTTCAACGTTTGAATACTCGTCCATCCTACTGCCTCGGGAACCGGTTCGCAAATGCCGACTTCCAGCGGGATCGCTGTTCACGAGACCTCCCGTTCAACGTCCTCTACCGCATGACGAAGGCATTTCGGATCCTGCAATGCTATGTGATTCCGATTCGTCTTTGTGCCCCCTACACCTGAAAGTTTGTCGCACTAGTAGTGAATCACCCTGTATAAGAACCTAACGGGCAATAGGCCCCCCCTGAGAACACCTGCAAGGAACTCCAGAAAGAGGCCATCCTGATCACCTGTAGAATTTAGTCAGAGTTCCTTAACCACTAATAATAACCGAACATAACAACCACCCTACGCAACTAATACCAATACCCGTAGCGAGATTGGAAAATAAAAACAGCGCCCAAGACCAAATAAATCTTGCATTGACTGAGATGTTTCTTTATTTGGAAAGGAAGGAGGGATTGCTTTTTCTTATCTTCATATAGGAGCTTCAAATTCTTAACATGGCTCTGTACGTATAAATACGTTTAACACTGTGGTGATGTTTTAACTCTGCCTCGATATATATATATATTTTTTTTTATGAAAACCCCAAACACGAAAGGTATTAGAACCTATAGTGCTTAGTACCGTGCTTGGGTTGGAGGTTGAAAAGACGAAAGAAGATATTTGTTGACATTAGACTTGAACTTCTGTAGACTAATTTTCAGGAAATACGTATGAAGGAAGGTTATTCCAGAAAACGGCAGTTGAATGAATAAACGAAGAAGATGAAAAGTTGGTTCTGTGAGTTTGAAGTTGGACAGTAAATGGATATTGGTTGGTGGCGGCACGTGTTCGTACTGTTTTGAAAGAGAGAGCGGGAATTATAGAAGCCAATTGAGAAGAACAGTGCCCATGGAAGTATTTGTAGAAAAGGCATGCAGCAAAAACAGAACGTCTATGAGGCAGAGAGTGGAGAGACTGTTAGAGATGCGTCATTAATTAACCTAATTGACTTATCCTGAATGGAACTAGAAGCCTAAGAGAGGTTTTGGGGGCACTGCCCCAGATGTGGAAACAATATCCCATGGTAGAGCAGATTTGCGATTTGTAAAGAGTGAACAGCTGTTTGGAAGAAAAGTAACGCCGAGAGCAAAAGAGAAAACCAAGTTTTTTAGATGCAGAGGAAGCAATATTTGTAATGTGCTTGTGCCAAGACAGTTGTTTGTTGGTTATTTGGTTTTTAGGAGCATTAGCAACTAAGGCCATATTCCTCCGGGATATGCGGTGGTCATTCCCTTGACCTTTCCGCATCCTCCGTATTTGGTGGTGACGGGCTCGAACCCCGGTCTAATCAAGAAGGGTGTGCTACGCACTGCTGCTCCTTCCAACCTAGCTACGGAGGTGCCCTGTGCCAAGACAGATTAGAAATCAGGATAATCCTCAAAAGAGATATATCATTTTGCTTAGAAATGGGAGTGTCAACAAAGATAAGCATAGGAGCAGAAGAACCCTTTTTGCGAGATATAAGACAGGACTAAGTTTTAGAAGGATTGAAATCAACTAAGCTGTCTTTGCCCCACTGGAGAATTACCTGGAGATCGGCATTTAAGCAATTGGTAGCGGATATTCGAGAAGTTGAAGCTGATTCAGCAGGGCGAGGTTTCTCAAACTGGTAGGTGGAATGCAATGTGCTATCATCAGCAAAACTATGGATATGATTTCCGGTCAATGGAAGGTCATTAATATAAAAGAGGAAAAGAGTGGGGGAAAGAATTGAATCTTTGGTACACAAGCATTAGTGGAGAAGTTAAAAGACAGAGCATCATCTACAAGTACCCTCAGTGAGCGGTCAGAGAGAAAACTGAATTACAATTACAAAAAACAGTTGGCAAGCCATAAAATGCAAGCTTTTTAGAAGACCTTTACGCCAAACACGATCGAAAGCCTTTGAGATGTCAAGAGCAACTGCTTGTGCTTCACCGAACTTTTCCTTTGAATTTGTTAATAAATGGGTAACATAAGCAAGAATATCACCAGTGGATCGACACTGACGGAATCCATACCGGCGATCGTTGATCAGACGGAAGGTTTCTAGGTAGTTTAAGAGATGGCGGTTAATTGATTTCTCCATTACTTTAGAAAGAGTAGACGTAATTACAATGGGACGATAATTGGATGAGAGGGACTTGTCAACCTTTTTAGGAACTGGCTGGATATCAGCAAATTTCCAAGCAGAAGAAAAAACATCTTTGGAATAAGAAAGCGAAAAAAAAAAGGCGGCAAAGAACAGGAGTAAATTCAGGAGCAAAGGTTTTGAGAACAAGTTGAGAAATACCATCAGGACCTGAAGCTTTCTTAGCATCGAGATTCGTCAAAAACTTTCTGACAGCCTTTTGACGGAAGGCCACAGGAGGCATTGAATGGATCGTGTTGGGAATGGTGGAAGGTGTTTTACCAAGATCATTAATACATGAGTTGGAATAAAAATGGGATGCTAGCAGGTCAGCTTTAACCTTGGCTGAAGTGACAATAGAACCATCTAGTATTGACAGAGTTGGGAGCAGAGATGGGCAAAAGTTGGGGCCAATAGCTTTGGCAAGAGACCAGAATGTTTGTCCACCATTAAGGCAAGAAGCAAGTTTTCTACTCTTAGCCTCTACAAAATCTAGTTTAGACTGATTAATAACTGCTTTTCAATTGTTGCAAGCTTTGATGTAGGCAGTAAATGAAGCCAATTACAATATGCAACATTGCAACGATATGCCTGAAGATGGAAAAAGCATGCGCAGTTTTTTGTTTTACAAGACTATATATTAATTACTAATTATACTACACCGTCTTTACTTCCATTATGAAACAGGAAATAGGAGACAGTATTTCACAACCACAATCTCCTAGCTTATTATAGGTAGGACATTCGGTATAAACACTAAGTAAAAAATACCTTTTCTTTTTTTTTTTTGCAAAAACCCTACCACAAAAGGTATTAGAAGCTATAGTACTTACTACCGTGCATGGATTTAAGGTTGTGAAGACGAAATAAGATACTTGTTGACATTGCATTATGTGTACTGGCTGGTTTGGAAGAGGGAGAGTGAATTATAGAAGCCCATTCAAAAGAACACGGGCCATGGGGGCCATCTATAGAAAAGCCACTCAGCAGAAAAAAAACGTCTGTGAGAAAGAGAATGGGAAGACTTCGTAACAGTTTCTTCGTTATTTAACCTAATGACACTCTTTTTAATATAGCCTGAGTGAGTTGTTATGGGCACTGCCCCAGATTTTGAGACTTGTACAGAGTAGGTAGCTGTTTTGAAAAAAAAAAAAAAAAAGCAACGCCGAGAGCGAAAGGGAAAGCCCAGTTTAGTTTTTTAGATGCAGAGGATGCAATATTCGTGTTGTTTATGCCAAGACAGATTACAAGTCAGGGATCCCTAATAGAGATATCTGATCTTGATTGGAAATTTCAGTGTCATCAAAGATAAGAATAAGAACAGAACAATCTTTTTTGCGAGATATAAGACAGGACGGAGTATTAGAAGGATTGAAATTAACTGTTATCTTTGCCTTACTATAAAATTACCTGGAAATCAGAATTTAAGGAATTGGTAGTAGATGTTTGACAAGTTCAAGCAGTTTGTGCGGGGCAAGGTTTTTCAAACTGGAAGGTGGAATACAATGTACTATCATCAACAAAACTATGGATAAGATTTCCACTCAATGGAAGAAGGTGATTAATATACAAGAGTAAAATAGTGGCAGAAAGAACTGAACCTTGGGAAACATCAGCATTAGTGGGAAGTTAGAAGACAGCTGTCTACCATCACCCGCAGTGAGTGGTCAGAGAGGAAACTGAATATCCAATTACAAAAAACATTTTGGCAAACCATAAGATGGAAGCTTAATTAGAAGATCTTTATGCCAAACATGATCAAAAGTCTTTGAAATGTCAAGAGCAACTGTTTGAGTTTCGCCAAACTTTTCCATTGAATTTGTCCACTGATGGGTAACATAAGCCAGATTATCCAGTGAATCATGATTATCATAAACCAGTGAATCGACACTGATGGAATTCATACTGGTAATCATTGATCAGATGGAAGATTTCTAAATAGTTTTAGAGTTGGCGGTTAATTCATTTCTCCATTACTTTAGAAAGGGTAGAAGTGCAATGGGACGATAATTGGATGGAAGGAGTTGTCACCCTTTATCTGAACTGGCTGGACATAATCCAATTTCCAAGGAGAAGGAAAAACACTTGTGAATAAGAAAGTGGAAAAAAAAGGCGAGTACAAATTTCTGGGGCACAGGTATTGAGAACAAGTTAAGAAATGTCATCGGGACCTGGAGCTTTTTTAGTATCGAGATTGTTCAGAATCCTTCTGACATTCTTTTGACGGAAGACCATAGTTGGCATTGAATGCAGGTATTGGAAATGGTGGGAGATGGTTTACCAAGATCATCAATGCATGAGTTGGAAGGAAAATAGGATGCAGGCCGGTCAGCTTTATCTTTGTCTGAAGTGACAATATAATCATCTGGTTTTGACAGAGGTAGGAGTAGAGATGGACAAAAGGTACGGCCAGTAGCTTTGGCAAGAGACCAGAATGCTCGACTACCATTTGGACAAGAAGCAAGTTTTCTACTCTTAGAGTGTTTGAAATCTAGTTTGGACTGATTAATAACTGCTTTACAATTTTTACGAGCTTGGTGTGTAGGCAGAAGATGAACCAGGAGATTTGGATGAAAACCAATTGAGATATTCAACATTCTTATCTAGAACAGTCGTAGTTATTGGAAAATAAAGGTTTAGGTAAAGGACGAGATTTTAAGGTGGAAGAATAATAATATCATTGACGCAATCTGAGCAAACATTGACATCAGACGATTTAAAACAGTAATCCTACCAAGGAAAAGTAGAATAGATTTCTCGCAGATCACCCCATTTTGTATCCTTGTAATGCCAAACAACACGAGGCTGAGAATGGCCACTAAATAATTTTTCCATTGGAGAAAAGACCATCACCAAGTTGTGATCCGAGATGCCCGGAACGCCAGTCACCTCGGGAAAAATATCAAAGTGTTGGCGCTGACTGTATATTTAGCACTGTCTGGTATTCTAGTAGGCAAATGAACAATACACATGGTTTTTAGTAATTGCAAAAGGCTCAGCATCTCGATCAGCTGAGTCCGTGTAGCTAGAAAACTGAAGCCTGCTGGACTTGTGAACATTAAAATCGCTAAGGGAAATTACCTAACTGTTAGGAAAGTTGGACTAGAGAAAGTCGAGCTTCAAAGAATGGAAGTCAAAGTTATTAGATAATTGGATGAATTATAGAGGCAACAGGTGAATTTGACAGAATGTGGCAGAGACATTTTAAATCATAAAAGACGAGGCGATTCCAAATTACTGTCTTTGACAGAGTACATCAGAGCAGGCATATGTACAAGTACCACCTTTGAAGTGAAAGGATTCATACAGCAAATAATTAGGACAACTGATATTAACAGTGGTTGAATTAACTGTCAGAAAAAATAATTGGAGTTGATTTTTCTTTTTGCTGGGCAGCCAAGCTCCACTTTTTCTGAAGTGGAGCTTGGCTGCCTGTAAGTGGAAATGGACATCATTGAGATTAATAGTACAACGGGTAACGTTATACTATTTGTATAACGGTAACGGGTTTACTGAATCCAAGTAGTATGTGTGTCCTAGGAAGAGAATGAAGAATTATTGAATTATTATGCAAGGTGTATCTGAAAATTTCATCATTTCATATTTCCTCTCTTCCCCACGACTAACTTTTACCTCAGTTGCTCCAATGAAATATTGTCCATTGAATCTTTCTAATCGGTAATCAACTCTTTTTGATATTTTTTATTTCAAATTTTTTTGCCCCATTCTGCTAAATACTTTTGCTCTCTTTACTCCGTTGCCAGCACTATAAATCACTTGGAACTTTTTGATTTTCAATCTAAACTCAGTTTTTTTCCAGTCCTATTTTCCTAATAATAAAAGCCTATTTTCCTTTAAGACTTAATGTTCATTACTCAAAGTGCTTTCCAATTTCCAGTTCTACTGACCAATTTAGTAGATGCTACGGCGTTTGCTGTCAATGAAGATTTTACAGAAATTGTCCATTTACCTACTACGAGTAAAATTTCAGACAAACTTAACCACACTCTTTATCTTTTCCTCAACAACAAACCTTCAAAGTACACAGTTCCTGTTAGATACCGTAATCTCCATTAAAATTCTGCTAACAGTTCTTTCTTTTATAAATTAACATGTAAGTAATGTTCCTGATTATATATTGTATAAGCTAGTTTCGTTATATTAATTTTCTAATTAGACAAAAGTATTTGTTGCATCGAAAACTCAATGAATAACGATTGAAGATTATAATTTTTAACATTTCAACAATGGTAAATAAATACTGTGAACTCAGTAAGGAAATCATCAGGAGGTACTAATCATAAAATATTTAAAATATTAAATAAATATAAAAATGAATGAAGAATCATTGTCTTTGGACTTTCTAGGTTACAAAATTAGAAAGAAAATCATTGATTTTCTCCAAATAACGTATAAGAATGAAGGCGGAAGTATTTATTGGCCGTTGTACAAACACGCAAAGGAATTAGGTAACTACTAAGCTGTTTCCTAATTCCTTGGGGGAAGGGGAGAATACAAGTATGCAGATCAGGAAAGTCCTGTTCAGTTGCTGAGGGAGCACGATTCGTCTATAAAATTGCCCTGTTTGTCATAAGTTTACAGCTGTATCAACATGTAAGAAACATAAAACCACAAGATAATCACCCATACGTGAAGAAACAAAACAATGACAACTCATAATAATCATTCAGCCTATAAGTGTGAAACTGCCTTCAAATGATTTTTAAGAGGAAAGGTTCGATATTTGAAGAAGTTTCTGCATGGCTGCCATTTCTCAGATGAATTCATGTGCATGTTTGAGAAATAAAAAAACTTCGAACTTATACGCAAAATTGTAATTGAAAATAAGTAAATATTTTTCAAATATTAATGTTTCCTTAAAGTTAAGAAGGGATTATAACGAACGCCAATAAAAGTGTTTTCTAGTAGTCCCTAAGTTTCAAAATAAACAAAATAATTGTATTTGTAGTTTTTTAACAAGTTTTTTTAGTAAGTCTAAAACTCACTCCCACAGTGTAGCACGCTGTGGGAGTATGTCCACTGTATTCCACACCAAAGTTGGTTCAAATCCCTTAAAAAACACGAGGAATTTTTATAGATTTTTTTCACAACCTGCTTGCGTTAGTCGGTCTCAGGTCGGTCTTCTTGCATAGTTTGGTTTTTACTCCCAGAAATTCGAGTTTTTCGTCCAGCGAAATGGGTAAATCAACCATAGAATGCACACAATTTGCATAAATAACATACTGACCCCCTCATAGCCTAAACTGCTTTGGCGCTTAACACACACACACACACACACACACACACTTCAGTTTCAGTCTGAAAGTTTTACGCTAAAGACTAATCGAAAAAAACGTGTCCTATATGAGGGAACTCTTATCGTTGCCTTTAGGCAATGAAAAAAATATTAATTTTAGGTGTTATTCTTTGATAGTCAACAGAGTTCGCGAGTCTCCATTTACACGTTTCATTTTTTTTCTTTTTGTAGTTATTGCTAGTCTCTTCTTTTCGGATATTATGTAAGTCATTTATTTATCATTATGCAGATGGTTCAAAAATCAAAGTGAAAAAATAATTTCTCATTTTAATTTTCCTTAAAAAAAAAAAAACTTGTATTCCTAAGAAATCTGCGGATAATTTCTCACACATAATCCCTTACAGTCAAGTCAAAAAAATAAAAAAAGGAAAGAAAGCATCGAGAAAATCACGACAGATGTCATTTATGGCTTTAACAAGAACTTAGTATTCAGCCCTGGGCTTGTTTAACTTTCACAGTTGATTTGATTTATGGGAAAAAGATAACGAACCAGTTCTAAGGATAAACGATTGCATGAAGATATTTCCTAGAACAGCGAGAAGCGATTGTATCAGTTTGATGGAAAATGGCGAAAGAAAGTGTTACCATATGTTCTATTTTTGTTTTTTTTTTTTTTTTTTTTTTTATTAAAAACAAGAATATATTTAAATACATTTTACTTTTTCTTACAAAGAGATAAAAATAAATGTCCCGTGAATTAAAAAAAAAATTCTCGCAAAAGCAAAATAATTTTTTTAAATTCTATATATATATATTTTTTAAATTATAGAATTTGAGATTCAATAAAAAATAATAAAAAAATTAAAGAAATTTTTCTTTAATTTTTTTCAAGAAATTAAAGCTCATAATTTACGACAGTACGACGGTGAAGATTTTCACTGTTATCAAATTACATAAAAAAATTAATAAAAATACATAAAAATACATAATTACATTAAAAAAATTACATAATCATTACATAAAAACATTTGAGTTTTGTGCTTTGAGCCCTTCAACTTATATAATAACTGGAAGATCATTTTTTTATTAAAAAAAATGTAAAATCCAACTGCTTCTCTAATGGCACAAACTGGGAATGATATAATTAAAAAATTCCATCTTGGAAAGCGCAGTTGATAGAATCGCCGTTCTCCCTATACTGCCTGGAAAAGAACTAGGTTCGAGTCCCGTCAATGACAAGAGGAATTTTTATAGCCCTTTTTCACAACGTGGCTGAGTTAGTGGGTCTCAGGCGAGGGTAACATGGTTTTTTCATCCAGCCAAAAACCCCACTACAACAATTAACATTACAAAAATTCATAAAAAAAATTACAATATTTAGCAACCATTTATTTTAAAATAGTAATTTGGAAAATGCATTTTAGAAAACTGAAAAATACTGTATTTACTGTTTACGTAACGTCAGAAGTGCCTGTCAGAAGCATTGGAGTCTGTCCATCACCTAGCCGCTGAGATTTAAGTGCCACTTGGGAAAGTATATTTACATCGCCATGGCTTTTCAACAATTTCAGCAAAAAAAAAAAAGTGTTATTTTAAAATTAAGCCAAGGGAAATAAAGTACTGTATAGTATACATATTGTCATGGAATTAAACTCAGAGTTTAACTTCACATTACAGTAATTCGTTGCACAAGCGTATAATTGCCAGTTGGATGCGCAATACTCTTACAGTGGAGTCACCTGTATGAGTAACACTCATCCAACCTGCAATTCACACAACCTCCCAATCTGTATGGATGCAAAATAACTGGGCTTTCATTTCTCTATCACTGTTTTTAACATTAATATTTTTATCATCGTTTGGGGTTTTCTCTTTTATGCTCTTAGAGAACGTTTTTGTCTGATGCGGTAATAAAATAATAATGTACTACACAGACACGGTATGTGTACGTGCTTTATTACTTATGATAGGGAGGTACGAGACGTAATATAGGGTAAATCTAATGGTTAGTCTGACTTTTAAAGGGGCAGTTTTATAAATTATACAATGAATTAATTATTCTAAAAGATAATATTTAGATCAAATTACTTTAATTATTTACATGAACTAAATCTGAATACCTTAGAACAGCAAAGAACTATCATGTGTTTATGATTCATATATTAAATTTTAAATAATACCATTTTAAATAACGAGCTGCTTCCTTACCTTTATTACAGAGCCCGTCACAAATTTTAAGAGCCCTCAAATTATTTCAACTGATATTTCGAACAGGCTACGGATATAAATAGTCCTATATATACGTGTTTATCAAATACTAATTACCGAATTCATGTTTACCATACAATGATATATATATGAAAAAAAAAAAACAGTTAAATTACTATTCAGTGTAAGTAGTCTTAAAAATTAATATTTTTATAGCCTAAGTTTGTTGCTTTATTCTTGAAGCAACAAAACTGTTTCCTGTATGAAATGGGGACATTGTAACAGACAGGACAAAATATCATACCTTTTCTTGTTTTCATTGTCTAATTCTGTGCAATAAAAATTGATTAACAAAAATAACACATCTTCTGAACTGTTTTTTTATAAAAAAGAGTGTCTGCTTATATTCGGGCACAATCATCTATAAATAATAATTTTGAAACAATGTTCTGTAATACAATTTGGAAATCGTAGCCGAGTGGTAAGGAGCGCGAGTGCTGTAGCACACGCTCTTTGAGTGGACCAGGATTCAAGCCCGTGACTGCTAAATACGATTAACGTTTGTACTGATTGTTTTATTGAAAACTCCACTGACCTGGTGATCGTGCCGCAGTATAAACAAGAACATTATAAATGGCAACCATATTAAGACAACAATATATAAATTCTAGTCAATCTATCAAATGGACACACCTGACCTCTCCCTGCTGATCCGCAGGCCTTACGAATACACCATCTACAAAAAGCAAGCAGCACCTCCAATTCAAATATAACGACTTCAAATTCATCGACCGAATATTCCGAGCCAATAGCGTAGCAATTGTTAACAGCCCATCCATTGATCTCCAGTAGTTCTCCACGGACAAGCTCTACAGAAAACAAATTCTCAGTGACCTGTATAAATTTTTACCCTATTGGTGATGGGCTTGTCTTGCTGTCTTGCAGACTTATATGCAGGACATCGTCTTTGAGCCCTTTGTAATTTAATACAACAAACAATCCAGAGAATAAAACAGTGTGTGTGATAATTATGGTGATTTTCACTTGTTTATTTTGTTCAAATTGCATAGACGGCAACGTCAGTGCCATGCCTTTACTGATCGCGTAATTAATATGTACACTGTGATGTCACTTTATTAGGTACACCCCTATTGTGCACACAAATGGTTTGTCCCACAACGTTGCAAGTCATATGACCACAGTAGTGGATGTAAATGCAGCAGAGCAACCTTTCTAGTATCAGTTAAGCGTACAAACCGTAGCAAGAATGGGCAAAAGGAGTGATCGAACGGACTTCGAACGTGGCATGGTAACAGGTACACGACGAGCTGGACAAAGCATCTCGGAAACGGCAGTTCTGAATTTTTCACTCACCACAGTTTCAAGGGTGTATCGAGAATGGTGCAGCGAACAGAGCGCATCCTCTCAACGGCACTCCTGTGGAAGAAAATCGCTTGTTGATGAGAGAGGTCAGAGGAGGATTGCTAGAATTGTGCAAGCAAACAGACGGGCCACCATGTCGCATATCACGTCAGAATACAATCTTGGTGCGCAGAACAAAATATCGCAACGGACCACTAGTCGAACTTTGTCGCGAATGGGCTACAACAGCCGACAGCCACATCGCGTACTTTTGTTATCAATGAAGAACAAGAGAGCACACCTCCTGTGGGCACAGCAACACCAGCACTGGACTTGAGGATTGGAAAACAGTTGCTTGGTCTGACGAGTCGAAGTTCCTGGTGCATCATGTTGATGGAAGGCTCAGAATTTGGCGAAAACAACATGAATCCATGGACCCGTCAGGTCTGACGACTACTGTGCAAGGTGGTGGGGGCAGTGTTATGGTGTGGGGAATATTTTCTTGGCACACGTTAGGTCCATTGATACCCATAAATTCACGTTTGAATGCCACATCGTACCTAAACATCGGGGGCGCCTCCGTAGCCAAGTGGGCAGGAGCAGCAGTGCTAAGCACACGCTTCTTGATTAGACCAGGGTTCGAGCCCGTGACCACCAAATACGGAGGATGCGGGGAGGTCAGGGAATGACCACCGCATATCCCCGGAGCAATATGGCCTTAGTTGCTAATGCTCCTAAAAACCAAATAACAACAACCTAAACATCGTTGCTGACCAAGTGCATCCGTTCATGTTGACAGTTTATCCTCAGTCACACGGTTACTTCCAGCAGGATAATGCGCCGGTGCGCAAAGTCCGAATCATTATGGAATGGTTCCAGGAACATGACAATGAATTTTCTTTGCTGCAGTGAGCCGATCGGTCTCCGGATCTCAATCCTATTGAACATATTTGGAATGAGCTGGAAAGAGCTGTTCGCTGCAGGCCTACACCTTCGTCGAATCTCAAGGAACTGCATGACACACTCATGTCTGCATGGTACTCCATTCCTGTACAACATTTTCAGTATCTTGTTCAATTCATGCCTAGACGAATTCAGGCTATTTTGATGGCTAAAGGATGCTCAACACGCTACTAGGTAGGTGTACCTAATAAAGTGGCAGCACAGTGTATCTTTATGTTCAAAACTGTATAACATTGTATTTGTAACTACGTTATATATTCACTTTCCCTACATACCCCCAGTCCAACGGACTGTTCGAGGGGTGGACATTTTATTTCAATAAACTGATTAAAATATATTGTATTATTATTGTTAACCGTACTTAGATCACATGGGCGCGAACAACCGTCAACCCAAATGATGTACTACCACACCAACAGTACCATTCACTTATGAGAAGAGTTAAAACCGGACATATTTCATTAGATCAGACTAAATTTAACACCTGACATAATTAAATCTTATCTTCGTCTAAAATTGTTTTCTCAGTTAAAAAGAAATATATATAAATTGTACCTGATAAGAAGCAGAAATTAAAGAAATAGATGAACTGTTTTTTTTTTTTTTTTTTCGTAAAGCACAAAAATATGCGCAAGTACCACTGATATAAAAACCCCTTCACAACACAAGCCAGAGATAACCAAGTAGAAATGATAATACTTCATCAGAGTAATTACAAGTGGTAACTTAAAGATTGCGTCCAATTATATCTAAACAGACGCGCGCGCGCGTGTGTGTGGTGTGCACCCGTTTGGTGTGTGTGTTTAAAGGGAAGTCCAAGTCCAATATACGAGCCAACATCACAGCTTCCTTGTATGAGTTTTCCTATATGGCGTATCTATTTGATAAATTTTTTTCTCATTTATTCATTAATGGGGAAAGAGCTTTCTAAAGAACTTTCGCGAGGGATGCGGAAAACTTTCGTGTAAACTACTCACTGCTCTTATATGATTGCCGATTCTTTGACAATCAACCTGCATCATCCTGTCTCTCATTCACTTTTATTAATACAGTACTAACTTTCAATTACGGTGACTCAAATTCTATGTCATGCAACTATACGCACATCACAATAATGAGCACTGGCAACCGGTGATATCTTTCCACTGTGAAGCAGCTCAAGCCTCAAGGAGATAGAAGTGTGGTGCACATGCTTATTGTTATTGTCTGAACTGATAGTGGACGCCTCTCTCTCTCTCTCTCTCTCTCTCTCTCTCTCTCTCTCTCTCTCTCTCTCTCTCTCTCTCTCTCTCTCTCTCTCATGTAGAACTGGAATTAGTTCCAGTGGAAAGAAGGGTCCATGCCACAAGGAAATTTTCAATTTATAGCACTTGGGCTGTTAGTCAAAGTCCATGAAAATATTGTCTACCGATTGATTATAGTCCATGAAAGTAAAATTAAAACTCTCTTTTCATTTGTATTCCTAACTGCGTGGTATTCTACTTCGGCAATTAATTAAAATGATTCATTTGGCAGATCATTCCATTTTACTATAGTAGTAAAATGTAATGATCTGCCAATTAGCAAAAATTAGTAACAAACATCATGTGGGTTAGATGTTAAGGCATCATATTGTCTGTAATTATGTATTCTTCCGGCAATTTACTGCATTATAGATGAAAAACCTGAGTTTCAGGGAGATAAAACCATGCAACCCTCTACTGAGACCTACTAATTCAGCCACATTGTGATAAAAGCCCATACAAGTTCTTTAAGTCACTGATGACTAATCTTTTTCCACCCAGTTGGAAGAATGGTGATTAGAATTACTGCTACTTGCGAGGGCTCATTCAGTTATTGAGATCATACGACAATAGTAATTGGCTAAAGGAACATTTTCTGCAACAATGGGGAAAATCCTTTAGGAAATGTTTGCCATTTAACGTACATCAAGAGTAAAGCTTCGTCTGCATGTTGAGAGGAATATTATGAATATATTTCACCTGTTGGGGTAGGACCTCATCAAACACGGAACCGCGCTCTCCTGGGAAGCGATCCTACACACCGAGTGTAGGTTCGCTTTCCTCCCTACACCCAGTGGAAAAGATCCTGGTTCGAGTACTGTCTATGACTGAAAGAAGTTTTATGGGCCTTTTTCACAACGTGGCTGAGTTAGTCGGTCTGAGGCGAGGGGTACATGGTTTTTTCTCCATGAAACTCGAGTTTTTGGTCTAGCAAACAGAAAATCGACCTCAGAACACACGCAATTTTACCTACCTCAAGCAATTTGGTCTACAAATGAATCCAGAGAAATCAGAAACAATGGTTTTTCTCGCTAAAACAAAACCCAACAAAAATCTATCCAGCCCTCAATGAAACTTCTATCCCGCATGTTCAAAATAACACTGACACAGGGATCAGATTCTACCCAAAGCTTCTGTTCAGCCAACATGTAGACATGCTTGTCACAAAAGCCGCTAGACTAAGATGGCTGTGCAAGCAGCATCTTCAACACGTGATAGACAAATCCACCACTGTCAGATACATTTCAACAACTGTCTACCCCCCATTTCTGTATGCTGCAGAGATCTGGGCATCCGCATCTCCCTCTACCACCAAACCAGTGTTCTCCTCCTAGTGGCTCCTTAAATGGGCTTGCCACAAACTCAGCCTAACTTCCCAGCTCCGAACCACCGCTATGGCCAACACACTCGACATCCCAAGGCTCACTGATAAAAGGAGAATCGTTACTGCAGTCAAATTCATGACTGGTCTCATCTCCTCTCCCTTCTTCTTGGATAACTGTGCACGGAGAATCCCAGTGGTGCATCTGCGAGCAAACCCACAGCTATTCTCTCTTCAAACACGCCTTCACCTGTCGGACCGGTTCCTTCCTCAGCAGATGTTATCACGAGTCCAAGATCTAGATGTCGATTTCAACAAGTTTAGTCAGGATCGACATTATAGAAAAAAGAATACTCCTTAGTGGGTGGCCAAGACCTCCAATATTATAACCTGAGTACCGATGTAGTCTCTTACTCAATTCAATGTATATAATTATGCTATTTGATGTACAGTATATTCTGATGTTATGACTAATGTTCTGTGCACTCACTTAATGTTTAGTATACCCAATTACTTTCTCTATTTTTCTAATACTTTATTTAACTTATTCATTATTATTGTACTCTTTTATTTTATTTATTTATTTTATTTATTTTTTTTTTTTTTGGTTTATTCAGGCAACTTTGTCTTTACATTACATTGTTAAGCCCTGGCCACTGTGCCGTGACGGGCAGTTGCAACTGCATCAGTATGTACATCACTATCTCAGTGTTGCAATAAAGATTTCTCTCACACAATATACACAGAGCAATATGACCTTAGTCGCTAATGCTCCTAAGGCCCTACTACAACAAAGCGGAACCGCGTGCCATATTTTGACGCTTGTCAAAATATGGTCAAGCCAGTAGTCAATAAAGCACGTGTAGAATGAATGCATCAGTCAGTACAAATGCATAGCCCCCCCTCCCCTTTAATGCATCATTGCAAAGCTTACGACTGTATTGGACTTCAAAAAATGACAGAAGTTCCGCGACGTCCAGCAAACAGACAACCTTGTCTGTATTTTATTCACATGAGGCTAGGAGGTTCTTAGTAAACTGGCGTTATTACGGTTAGTTATCCTTGAAGTTAATAGCCTTGAAGGTAACGAGAAATACAAAACACAAGGGTGCCTGACCCCTGTTATAATCTGCAGCTGGATTGCCTTGAATCGAACCACCATATATTAATTGTGAATGTGATCTGAATGTAATTAAGAATTACATTCAAATCACATTTATTTATAGTCTAAAAGAATGGTGCAAAATAACTGCAGTAATTAAAAAATGCAATTAATTAACTGAAACTAAAAAATATTAAAACATTAATACTCTTGAACTACATACTCTTGAATTACTGTCCCCAATGAATTTAAAAAAAAAAAAAAAAAAATGCCATGTTACGATTATGCGAGCACCTCATCCGCCCACGTGTATTATGACCATATATTCTGGGTGTTGTCTGGTCGGTTTGCATGTTTTTCTGGACTTAAAACCGGAGTTTCCGGGAGGGAAAACCTTACTGTCTTTGCATGAGACCGACTATTTCAGCCGAGGATGTAAAAACAGACCATAAAAGTTTCTCATTGACGCCATGATTCGAACCGTGGCCTTTTCCACCCAGTGTGGGGTCAATCGCCCACTCCACTGGGTGGAAAAGGACATTATTCGAAGGGGTTAGACAAGGTCTGTTGATAATGACATGGTAATGGTACAACCTCGAAATATGTCTTAAAATTAACTTAAAAAAAAACACAAGTACAAAAGCAACCTTGACAAATTCACCAACCCATAAAAAATATAGAGGGACATGCCATACCTTCTATACTGAAGATAATGATAATCATTATTTTTAAATACTACTGGTTTGAACAGATTTTGATATTTCGAAAATTCGTAGAGTTTCCGGGTGTGTTTTAGTGATAATTTTTAGAATAAAAACCGTTTTTACCTAAGAACTGTTTCCTTAGACACACATTCCATGTATACATTTATTAACTGTTCAGTTCGGTGCAGGATGGAAGCAATTATGACAATGACAGTATATGTGCAGAAACACTTTTTGTAGAAATTGCCCTTAACTGTTACTCACTGCTGTGTTTTGAATCCATGTGACATTACAAAATGCAATAGTTTTCTTAAACTGAGTGAGCACTGAATTATGACCACCTACCTAATACTTCGTAAGTCCTCCTTTTGCCCTCAATACAGCAGCTATCCGACGTGGCATTGATTCAACAAGATGTCGGCAGCGTTCGGGAGGTATGGCCAACCAAGCTGTGTGTAATGGGGTTAGCAATGCAGATATGGAGGTTATTGGTATATCCAGACGCCTGATATTGCCTTTCCATAGTGTCCCACAAGCAGTAGCGGATTAAGGTCGGTTGAGGCCCCGGGCGCAGAAGAAAATATTGGGCCCTTAAAAAAAAGAGAGAGATAGGGAAAATAAAAATACATGTTAACCATTTTTTTAAATAAATAAAAAATGTTATGTACTATTAATGTTTTATTTCCAATAAAATTTGAATATAATATATGTATAATATAATTAATAATAGCATAATAATAATCACAAAGTTTTCAACTAATAGCTGAACATATTAGTTCAACTAATTTGTTGGGGTTTTGCGTGGGCCCTTCAGAAGTCGGGGCCCAGGGCACGCGCCCGGTGCGCCCTCCGTTAAATCCGCCTCTGCCCACAAGTGCTCTATGGGATTGATATCGGCAGAGTTCGGAAGCCAATCGATATGCTAGAAGTCAGAACTGTGTTCCTCAGATCATTCCTGCACAGCAAGTGCCCGATGGCTCGGCGCATTGTCACCTTGGAATACACTATCGCCATTCGGGAAAAAAGTGTAACATAGCGGAGTGTACACATTCAGCAAGCAGTTGACGGTAGCGCAGACCACTAATACGTAATTCCACATGCACCAGGGGTAGAAGTTCCTGCCAGTGAATCATACCCAACACTATACAACCGCTTCCACCGGCATTGCACTTTTGATACCATGCACGATGGATGAAGAGTCTCATGTTGTTGATGCCAAATCCGTACACGACCATCCACGGTGTGGAGGAAATAACGTGACTCATCCGACCAGCACACCTTCTTCCAGTCTTCTAACGTCCAACTTGCATGCTCTTTGCACCAGGCGAGTCTTTTACGCCGATGAACCTTGGTTAGGAGAGGATGCCGTAGGAGTCGTTTGCTGGTATAGCCCATATATGCAAGCGTGCGACGCTTGGTCATGCCAGATATTGTTCTGGGTTGGACCATGTTGTATTGAGTAGTCAACTCTTCAACAGTGCTGAGCCTGTTCGCGTCGTCGGACCCGGCGCTCACCTCTAACAATAACCATTCGCTGGCCTTTGCAGTTTTTCCGTCGGGTCGTTGTTTGACCATTTTGACGCCAGCCCTGGTACACTTTAACTACGGCGGCTCTCGAACACCCCACCAGTTCTGCCGTTTGGGAAATCGAGGACCTACAATCTGTCCTTTATCAAAGTCCAATAAATCCTTCCTTTTACCCATCACGCTCGGAATTTTACTACCTACTGACACTTTATGTATGCTACATAGGTCGATTAACTCCACACTCTCGTACCTCACGTGGTCAACTGGTCACATTCAGTTTTCATAGGGGTGGTCATAATTCACTGATCACTCAGTGTATATAGTTATCATTATTATTGCAATTATATTATTTCTCCCTGATTGGGGGTTCCACCTCGTGACGGGTATTGCTACCAATTACACAGGATGGTTGTCGTTGTTATGTCTGGTGTTACTGTTGGTCGAGGAACTCTGACTATCCTACAGGTGTTCAGGATTGCGACTTTCTGGAGTTCCTTGTAGGCGTTCGCTGGGAGACCTATTGCTGCTAGGCTGTTATGTAGAATCTTTGGCACCATACCTGCAGTTGACAGGATGATCGGGATGGTCGTTACTTCTTGCATATGCCACATCTCTTTGATCTCCTGTCTTAGCTTCGTGTACTTCCTGATTTTTTCCCAAAGGGTTTTCTGCAGGTTGCGATTGTTGGGTACCGCTTTGTCAATCAGATAGGTAGCCTTTTCCTTCTTGTCTACAAGGGTTATGTCCGGTCTGTTGTGCGGGATTGTCTTATTCGTTATTATGGCGCTGTCCCAGTACAGCTTGTGGGTTGCGGTCTCTAGTACTGCCTGGGGTTAATGCTTGTAGTACGGTACACTTTCTTCGATCAACTGGTATTTCCTTGCTAGCTTATGATGCATTATCCTGGATATCTAGTGGTGCCTATGAGCGTACTCAGTCTGGGTGATCACATTGCATCCCGCAGTGATGTGTTGGATCGTTTCTGTGGCCAGGTGGCATCATCAACATGTGTCATCGGACACTCCGGGCTCCTTGCCGATGTAGTTTCTATAGTTCCTGGTGTTGATTACCTGGTCTTGGATGGCGAGCATGAATTGGTCAGTGTCGGGGAAGAGCGTCCCGCTCTTGACACATGCATTGGGAGCAATTTTATCTATGTGATCTTGATGGAGATCACTGTAGTGTCTGCCATTGAGTGTCTTCTATTCCCATCTTTCCAGATTCGTTTGTGCCTCCTGGTTGGGAGGGGACTCCCCGCTTAGGTTGAGTGAGGTATACCGCTTGTCTATCTTCCCTGTGGCTTGCTGAAGTGCTGCTGCTGTGTGTTTCTGGAAGTAATCCTTCAGGTTAGCAATCACTGCTTCTGTTGCTCAATGTATTCTATCAGGCCCCATCCTCCTTCTTTCCGGGCAATTGCCAGTTTCTTGACGGCAGATTTCGGGTGGTGATGGCGGCTCTTGGTTATCATTGTCCTTATCTTTCTCAAGATATCCTCCAGCTCGGTATTAGTCTAATCTATGACCTCGAAAGAGTATGTTAACACTGGGACTGCATAGGTGTTTATGGCTTTAACTGTGTTCCCTCCGTTCAGCTTTCTTTTCAGCAGCCTTCTGAGTCTCAGATGGTATTTTTTGGTCAGGCAGGCCTTAATTTCCTTGTGCTGTATCTGCTGAGCCTGCATCATCCCCAAAGTATTTGTAGGCCTCTCTCTCTCTCTGCCATGGCTTCCATCTCTTTAACCAATCTGCAGCTGGTAGTTTCGGTTGACTAATTTTCCTTGGTGCAATCCGTGGGTCTTGCATTTCTCTAGACCAAATTCCATCATAATATCATTGCTGAATTCTTTGGTGATCTAGAGAAATTGCTGGAGGTGCTTCTCGGTGCCCGCATAGAGCTTGATGTCATCAATCTACATCAGGTGGGTGAGGGTGTACAGGTTCTTCCTTCCTTCTTTGAGGTTATATCCATACTTGCTACTATTGAGCATGGTGGATAGCGGGTGAAGTGCTAAACAGAACCACAATGGGATCAGAGTATCTCCCTGAAAGATTCCTCTCCTGATAGGGATTATAGCTTCTATAATTCCCTGAGCGGGAATTATAGAAGCCAATTCAGAAGAACAGTGCCCATGGAAGTATCTATAGAAAAGGCATGCAGCAGAAACAGTACGTCGATGAGACAACGAGTGGAGAGACGCTGTTATAGAGGAGTCATTAATTAACCTAACTGCCCTCTTCTGAATGGAATCTAGAGGCCTGAGAGAGGTTTTGGTGTCACAGCCCCACATGTGAGAACTATATTCCATGGTAGGGCGGATTTGCGATTTGTACAGAGTGAACAGCTGTTGGGGAGAAAAGTAAAGCGGAGAGCGAAAGAGAAAACCAAGTTTTTTAGATGCAGAGAAACAATATTTATAATGTGCCTGTACGAAGAGAGATTAGATGTCAGGGTAATCCCAAAAGAGATATATCATTTTGCCGAGAAATCAGTGTCACCAAAGATAAGCATAGCAGAAGAACAATCCTTTTTGCAAGATATAAGACAAGCCTGAGTTTTAGAAGGATTGAAATCAACTAAGTTATCTATGCCCCACTGGAGATCGGAATTTAAGGAATTGGTAGTGGATATTTGAGAAGTTGAAGATTGAGCAGGGCAAGGTTTCTCAAAATGGAAAGTGGAATACAATGTGCTATCATCGGCAAAACTATTGATAGGATTTCCAATCAATGGAAGAAGGTCATTAATATACAAGAGGAAAAGATAGGGTGAAAGAACTGAACCTTGGGGGACACCAGCATTAGTGGAGAAATTAGGAGACCATCTACCATCACCCTCAGTGAGCGATCAGAGAGAAAACTGGATAACCAATTACAAAAAAACAGTTGGCAAACCATAAGATGGAAGCTTGTTTAGAAGACCTTTATGCCAAACACGATCGAAAGCCTTTGAGATGGCAAGAGCAACTGCTTGTGTTTCATCAAACTTTTCCATTGAATTTATCCATAAATGAGTAACATGAGTCAGTATATCACCAATGAATAGACACTAACAGAATCCATACTGGGCGATCGTTGATCAGACGGAAGGTTTCTAGGTAGTTTAAGAGTTGGCGGTTAATTTATTTCTCCATTACTTTAGAAAGAGTAGAAGTAATTTCAATGGGACGAGAATTGGATGGGAGGGACTTGTCACCCTTTTTAGGAACTGGCTGGATATGAGCAAATTTCCAAGCAGAAGGAAAAACACCTTTGGAATAAGAAAGCGAAAAAAAAAAAAAAAGGGCGGCAAAGAACAGGAGTAAATTCAGGAGCAGAGCAAAGGTTTTGAGAACAAGTTGAGAAATACCATCAGGACCTGAAGCTTTCTTAGCATCGAGATTCGTCAAAAACCTTCTGAAAGCCTTTTGACGGAAGACCACAGGAGGCATTGAATGGAGCGTGTTGGGAATGGTGGGAGGTGTTTTACCAATATTATTAATACATGAGTCGGAAGAAAAATGGGATGCTAGCAGGTCAGCATTAACCTTGGCTGAAGTGACAATAGAACCATCTAGTATTGACAGAGTTGGGAGCAGAGATGGGCAAAAGTTGGGGCCAATAGCTTTGGCAAGAGACCAGAATCTTTGTCCACCATTAAGGCAAGAAGCAAGTTTTCTACTCTTAGCCTCTACAAAATCTAGTTTGGACTGATTTATAACTGCTTTTCAATTGTTGCAATGATTGATTTGGGCTGAAAATGAAACTGAAGAATTGGAAACAAGCCAATTACGATATGCAACTTTCTTCCCCTAAACAGCGTTTAAGAACAGACATTTATTGGAAAACGATGGTTTAGGTAAAGGATGATTTAAAGTGTAGTGTGGAATAAAGGATTCCATTCCTTCAGGAATAATTTCACCTCAATAATAATGACACCATCTGAGCTAACGTTGACATCAGAAGTTTTGAAACAGTAATCCGACCAAGGGAAAGAAGAAAATAAATCTCGCAAATCATCCCATTTTGCATTCGTTTAAAGGACCATTCACTTCGACCGTGTACTTAGAAGGGCTGTTTGTGAGAAAAAGATCAAGCATGTTGGCTGTGTGGTTAGGATTGTCCAGTTTTCTGGTAGGTAAATTAACAATCTGTGCGAGATCATTTGTAATTGCAAAAGCCTCAGCATCTGGACCAGCTGGGTTTGTGTGTCTAGAAAATGGAAGCCAGCTGGAGTTGTGAACATCAAAAGCACCTAGGAAAATTACCTCACTGTTAGGAAAGTTGGACTGGAGAAAGTCAAGTTGCAAAGAGAGGAAGTCAAAGATCTCCAAGTGATTATTGGAGTTGTGAGAACGGTAGAGACAACAGTGAATTTGACATAATGAGGTAGAGAGATTTCAAAGAGGAGATTCCAAATTACCAAGTCTCTGACAGGAAATATCGAAACGGACATATGCACCTTTGAGGCGAAAGGAATCATACAGAGAATAATATGTGCAACTGCGATGAGCAGTAGTTGAATCAACCGATAACTGAGATTCTGTCAGAAATAGCACATAGGATTTGGTAGACTGCAAGTGGAAATGGACATCGTTGAGATTAGAACTTTTTTTTTTTGGTAGTTGTTGGCGCATAGGCTTCTGTGGCCATAATGCACCTCCCAAGGTTTTTTCAGTACTTTGATCCAAGCCCGAGGCGGGAATCGAACCCGCGACCTTTGGGTTGCCAGGCGGGCGGCTAGCCCGGTCGGCTGAGATTAGAACTGGAATCACGTATATTTGTGAAATGAACTAGGAAGCGTTTGGAAGGTTTAGATCTTTTTGCAGATAAGCTTACTCTATTAGTTTGATAATTCATGGTGTATTCAATAGTAAGAAAAAAAATGGGAGAGCTGCATTTTTTTGGGATTAGCATAATTGGTTTCTGTTGTGATTATGTAAAATACTGTATTCCCAGGCTGCAGAGTGGTTTGCCCTTGCCTCGATTTTCCTTTTCTTTGAACTCATTCCTGTAATATTAGGGAAAACTTACAATTTTTACATAAATTACAGATTCAATAGAATTATAATTTTTACCATTTATGCTTAACCTGATAAATACTTTTTATAAAATTTAAATGGTAAATATAAGAAATGTTTTCAAAAAGAGTTCTCTTCTGATTTTTTAATTTGGCATTTCAAATTGAAATAAAAAGTCTAATCACTATTAAAAAAAATTGGCTCAGTAAAACTTATAAAATTAAACCTGCCCATTAAATATTTTCAGTATTATTATTATTTTAGATCTTGCATTATTTCTTTTATTACTTATAAAAAGTTGGTAATCTATTACAAAAAATATTTAAAAAAATAAATGTTTTTCTGTATGCGTGAAAGAAACAATGTAAGTTTTAAAAAATATCGAAAGGTAACATTTTAATTTATTTATATTTCTTTAATAAAACATGTATTCGGTTTTCCGGGAAATACCCAAATATTTCCCAGGAATTCTGGGGAGAAAAAACTTAAAAATTATTCCCGGCAATCCCAGAGCGTAAACATTATATGTGAGAGGAATTGTGCAGTCAGATATGAAATCCTTCGAACAGTGCAGACAGGCTGCCAGGACAGCTGATGTAGTTTTGTCAATGATATACAGGAACTTTGTTAACAGGAATAAGGATATGATTAACCATTTGTACAAGACCATAGTTAGGACGTATCTTGAATACTGCATACAAGTTTGGAGGCCTCACTTTAGGCAGGATGCATATACACCGATGAACCAAAACATTATGACCACCTACCTAATATGATGCTGGTCCTCCACGTGCAGCCAAAACAGCTCGTCCCCAGCGAGGCATGGATACTACAAGATTTCTAAATGTGTCTTGGGGTATCTGTTAGCAACATTAACCAGTAGATCCTTTAACTCCTCTAAGGTCTGTGATTGAGACGCCACAGATCGGAGTTGCTGTTCCAAAACAAACCACAGATGCTCGATGGGATCGATGCCTGGGGAATTTGGAGGCCACAGCAATACCTGGAAGTCTTCCTCATGTTCCATGGACCAGTCTTGAACAATCCGGGCATGTGGCATGGCGCATTATCCTGCTGAAAGACGGCACCGCTAGAGGGGAAGACCTTTGCCATAAAAGGGTGTACCTGGTCAGCAATGATGTTTAGGTAAAATTGTGTAAAGTCTAGTGTGTTTAGTGTCTAACGGCACCAGGCGTTTCCCCCATCTCCGCGTAGTCTATATTGTCGTGTGTTACAGAACACTGTAAAGGCCAGAGATTTAAAAGTGTATGTATATTGTTGGGTGTAGTGTCGTGTACCGTTGTTCATCTGGCCATTTAGTCACTGAGGCCCAACGTTGCCCACACGTAGCCCCATGGAGGTAGGCCAGGTACACCAGTATTTTTAAATAAGTAATCTGGCAGGTCATGCCACCTAATTTCCTGGGATTTCAGTGGCTAGGACCTTAAAAAAAGGGGGGTTGGTATGCTATAGATTGGGTCAGGCCAAAGGAGTTTTAAGATATTCAATGTGGAATTAAGAATTTAATTCCACATTGTGTAAATGTGTAGAGCTAGAATAATTTTGATATGGGACGAACGCTAGTTGGAAAGCTAGAGGGGGAGGGGAGACTGAAGCTTAGGGGATGAGAGACAGAATTATAGGGTCGACAGAGTAGATGACCCCAAAATCAGTGAAGCAGGCCTGATGTTTAGGTAAAGTGTAAAGTGTATTTAGGGTAAGACGGCACCAGGAGTTTACCCCCATCTCCGCGTAGCTTACATTGTGTGGTGATACAGTTCGCTGTAAAGGCCAGAGATTTAAAAGTGTATGGATCTTGAGGTGTGTGGTGTCATGTACCGTTGTTCTTCTGGCCATTTAGCCGCTAGACCTCAGTTGAGGCCCGACGTGCCCCACTTTCGCCCAATGGAGGCAGACCAGGTTCACCAGTATTTTTAAATAAGTACTCTGGCGGGTCTTGCCACCTAATTTCTTGAGATTTCAGTGGCTAGGACCTAAAAAAAAAGTATATAGCATGCCCGTTGATATGTTGAACACATACATATTGTATTTTCCTGGTTAGATGGGGTTGCATTGGAGATTTAGTGGTCGAGGAGTTGGCGAAAGTAATTTAGAGAAGTTAAAATTTTGGTGTAGGTTGTGCGCTGGTGTGCAGATAGAGAGGGGGGGGGGGAAGACTGAAGACTGGGAGGAAAGGTAGGAAGAGCTGGGATCAATAGAGAAGACGACCCACTGATGTTTAGATAGTGTAGAGTGTGTTTAGTGTCAAACGGCACCAGGGGTTTCACCCATCTCAGCGTAGTATACATTGTAGGTGTGAAACAGAACACTGTCAATGCCAGAGGTTTAAAAGTGTATGGATATTGTTGAGTGTAGTGTCGTATACCGTTGTTCCTCTGGTCATTTAGCTGCTGGGCCAGCTAAATGTTGTATATTGTTGCACACTCCGCCTCATGGAGGCAGACCAGGTAACCACTATTATAGTTATTTACACTGGCAGGTCCTGCCACCTAATTTCCTGAGATTTCAGTGGCTAGGACCTAATAAAAAAAAAAAAAAAACGTTATAGATAGGGGTCAACCAAACGGAGTACTATTTATGCAAATAAATGTTATTAAGTTTTTGGGTGTAGGGCTCAAGGAATTTAACAATGGTTCAGACACTAGTCTTTCTAAGTTAGAGAGAGGTGTGGGGAGACTGAAGGCTGGGAGTAAAAGACAGAGATAAGGGGTCCATAGAGAAGATGACCCCCAAGTCAATGGAGCAGGCCCATGCCCCACCAGAGGGAAGAGAGGGGCGACGAGACCACATCACCTCCCCCTCCTGCCCGGGGAATGGAGGCAAAGGGCCATGCAAGAGAGGGGTAACTAGGAAGGACGACAGGGGAGGGGGAAAGTCTCCTCCCCCTGCCAGGGGTTTTGTGATAAAAAATGAATAGGGCCAGAGCACCCTATTCAGATCATCAAATAGCATTTGGCAGCAGAGCTGCGATCTGTCTGGTTGTCCCAGTCTGATCCCAGCAGGGATCAGACCAATTATAAGGTCATTCGTGGAATAATTCCCACCCGCGCAGTCCGGTGTTTGGAGTCCGTCTGTGGTTTGTCAGGTCCGTGGTATTAATCTTGAGCGGGTTCCTTCGCTACCTTGGGTAGGGTTCTGTGAGTACTTTATTGTGCTAGTTCAGTCCCAAAGGAAACTTGTATCTGGGTGAGAGTAGTTTGGTTGGGTCCAAGGATGGTTAGTTTTGTCGTGGTGTCTGTTCTTGATTCCTGTAGATAGCAATAAGTGTCCTCCTTCAGGTGAATAGTCCCTGGGCGAATTTTGTCAACTCCTTATACTCCTCTTGCAAGTCCAACAGGTTTGATTCCCTGTCGCGAGGGAAGTAAGTCAGTTTTGTCGTCACGAGGCAGCGGAGGTCCTCATAGTTTTCACAGTTGTACATTATGTGAGACCATGTCTCCACATCCCCACAAGGTGGGAAGGAGCAGCAGTGCGTAGTATACGCTTCTTGATTAGACTGGGGTTCGAGCCCGTCACAACCAAATACGGAGGATGCGGAGAGGTCAGGGAATGACCACCGCATATCCTGGAGCAATATGGCCTTAGTTGCTAATGCTCCTAAAAACCAAAATAACAAACAACAACAACTTCCCCACACACACAGCGGGGATCGTTCACTAATTTAAAATTGTTTAGTTTAGTATTCAGGGCCCCATGACCTGTTAAAAGATACGTTTTGTACAGTCCAGGGTGAAACCATGATGGTACTTTTGCGTATAATCTTCAGATATTAGACAGAAATTTCCTCGTTATTTCCCCTTTTGTTGATTCTGACCACCTGTCCTCCCAGACCTGCTGCAGGTGGGTGGCGAGTTTTGTTTTCTCTCTTTTCAGGTTTCCTGTAGGGTCAATGGACTAGCCCAGGAAGGTGCAGGGAAGCCCTTTTGCAAGATGCTGCATCATGGCACAACGCACCACCACAAGGTCAAGGGGGAGTGCTCCCACCAGAACCTGTATAGACTGTGTACTCACAGTGCAGCAGGCCCGTGTAATAGAGAGGAGTGTTGTCCGCTAAATGGAGTCTAATGTCCGTCTGTTAACTGTAGTAGTTGCTTTCTGGAACCAGACGGGTGACGCATAAGTTATGGGTGGTATAAACGTCGTTTTGTAATACAGTCCCAAGATGTGCCTCTTGAGTCCCCAGTCCCTTTTAGCTATTCTTGCGACGAGGGCAGAATATCTCCTGATTTTCTCCCGGGTAAGTTTCAAGTATGGGTTGAAAGATTGGTTCCTGTCCGATGGGACTCCTAGGTATTTCATCTCACTGATGGTTGTATTTTCTATTTTAATTTGCGGTGGTCTACGGAGATTTAATGTTCCTTTCAGTAGCATTGAGGAGGTTTTTCTCGGTTAGGTGGTAGACGTCGGAGTGCCAGGCACAATAATGATTGGACCCAAGGTATCCCAGCAGAACATCGCACAAAGCATGACACCGCCACCACCGGCTTGGTTTCATCCAACGGTGCATCCAGGTGACATCACTTCCACAGGTAAATGACGCACACGTACCCGACCGTCCACATGGTGCAACAGGAAACGAGATTCGTCGAACCAGACGACCTTCTTCCAATCACTCAAGATCCAGTTTCGATGCTCGTATGCCCATTATAGGAGCTGTCACTGGTGATGGTTACTATGGGCACTCGGAGCGGCCTGTGGCTACGCAGCCCCATTTTCAGCAGGGTTCGATGTACTGCGTGTTGTGACACATTACTCCCGTCATCAGCATTCCAATTACCAGCGAGTTGCGCCACAGTCGTCCTTCTGTTGCCACGTACCATCCGGGAGAGCCTTTCTTACCTCGAGCATCGATGAGCTGTGGTCGTCCAACACCTTGCCGGCGGTTCGTGGGTTTCCCCTCCTCGGCCCACTTTCAGTAGGTACTAACCACGGCTGACCGTGAGCATCTCACCAACCGTGCCGTTTTGGATATACTCTGACCCAGTCGTCTGGCCATTACAATTTGGCCTTTATCAAACTCACTTAAGTCCACTGCCTTTCCCATGAAGAACAAGAGTAATACTGATTAATGGAGCTCAGTATCAGGTTTTTTTATACCGTGTCCCGACCCGCGTACGCACCATAGTTCACCTGCAGTTGCTTCTATTTGCATAACGACTTGCTGTTCATAATATTTTGGCTCATAGGTGTATGCTGGAATGGGTGCAGTGAAGGGCAACCAGATTGATGAAAAGAACAAAAAGGTGTTCTTAGCAATAGCAGAGGTTCTTACCAAGAAAGGCTTCAGTTATGCAAATTTCAGCGTCTGTACCACTAGGCACCTGCAAGGAAATCTGATCGAAGTGTTTAAGGCCTTAGATAGATGAGTAAGCTAAATGTTGATGGCATTCTTCCTCTTGCTGACACTACACACACAAGGGGGCATAAATTCAAGTTGAGGAAGGATGGTTGCAGTATAGATGTATGGACGTTTGGTCCAATGTGTAGAAGTTTGCCTACAGCTGAAGGCAAACTTCCACACATTGGAAGGTATGGATGTGTGAAGTGTGTAGGAATTTTTATTATTTCATTTTATTTTTAGTATTATTTTATTTATTTTATTTTATTTTTTGCTATCCTGGAGTATAATCATAAAAATTTCCCTTGGCTAATTGTAATTTGATTCAGCTAGTTCACATTTTTACTTCCAATTATTATTTTCATCTAAATTAATTCTTCATTATTACTCATCGATCTCTTTCTGTAATGCAAGAGTTTCCTTTATTTCGTTGATGTTTTGAATGCTTCCACAGACAATCTAGTTGTATAACAGATTTGAAAATAATTTGTAGAGACGATTATTGTTTGGTAGGAGCGTGTACAAACCGCTCCCACTAGAAAACCGGTTTACTTTATCTTACTTTTACCTCCAGTTGGTTTCACATATTTCTATGAGGAAAGCATAGTGGCCTAAATTTTATCTAGAACAGGAGTGATTAACTTGATATTGCTAGGCATCATAAGTAGAAACAAAACAAATGTGATTACAACTTTCTAGAAAGCCGTTGATAAAGGTGACTCTAAAGTTTACAGATATTGGATATACTTACTCATTGCAAATTATGTTAATTTAAGGAGTGTCAAGTTTTTCTTACAGCATTAAGCTTAAAATGGGGGGAATAATATTTATTAATTTCAGCTGCATAGGCAATCGAATACGTTTGCCTTCTGCAGCTTAAAATCAAATGGTTAATCCAAGTTGCTGAACGTGTGCACATGTTTAAGCTTTGAAACAACTTAAAGTTGTTTCAAGCTTTCTGTTTTACTCATTTTGAAAGTGTTCCTGGAAGCCAGAGCAAAAAAAATTACACAAAACACTTTCGCTAGATACTTAAAAATTAATTTTAATGATTTTTAAAATTAAAAAATGCCACACTGATTGTGTGTAGTAAAAAAAACGATATTTAAAAATTAAAAAAACAATATATATATATATATATATACATATACACCAAATTTATGAAAAATAAGTGAATCAAACTCTGAAATATAGGAAATTCGAAATAAACGAATTATAAATCATTTTTATTTCATTAATGCTGTATGTATATTTTACTAATCTAAGTAAGGAGTAAATTTGAATGATTTGTTTTGAAAACATGGCAGGAAGTGCGTAAAAATCGAACGTCTTATTCGAGGGGCAGTTTTGATACCTATGGATTAAATTCAGAATAACAGATAAACCTAATAACAATGATTTCGGAGGTTCTCTGATCGTATGCTATCCTTGTTGCTCTATTTTCAAGATCATGCAGTATGGTATTATTGAGACCACGCTGCGACGAGTGTTTGGGTATATTTTCTCCAAAAGTGATGTACATATAAAAAAAAAATATATATATATCTTCATAACCGCTACCAGTTTCCTCTCCTCAATTTTGGTCTAGTGGACCATATAATAAACATTCAGTTTTGGTATTTACATAAAATAACAACATTTTATTTATATATAAAAAGGCACAAAAATAGCACAACACTTTTTGTCAAAAACTTCACAGATAGAACTCTTTATTGTATACAGAAGACACATTGCTGTATGCAACTCTCTTCACGGCTACAAGCCAGGGGTTTGCATAAAAGCAATTACACAACATAATAAACAAAGATATAAAAAACAGCATCATTAGCATTAGTAGAGGCATTTGATGCAAGAAAGCAAGCTTATGCAGCATCAGCCAAAAATAAATAAATAAATAAAAAATAACCACTTCCACTTCACCCCTCTGTTCGTTCGAAATACCTGTCCAGCTGAGCCTTAAACTATTTATGCTATCAACTTCCACGACAAGGGACGGAAGTCTGTTCCACCAACCAACCACCCAATGGCTAAAGGCAAATTTCCTCACATCTATCCTACATCTGTCTTTCCTCAATTTGAATTTATGCCCTCTCAGGTGATTATTTTGAGCAAGAGGAAGAATCCCATCAGCATTGAGCCTGCTCAAACCATTCAAGGCTTTATACACCTCTATCAGATCACCTCGCTGGTGCCTAGTCTCCAGACACTGTATTTTGCAAAACTTAAGCGTTTCTTCGTAAGAGAACCCCCCTTTGTTCCATTCACCAATCTTGTTGCCCTTTTCTGTACTCGTTCCGGCATATCTACATCCTTCTTGAAATGAGGCCTCCAGACCTGTATACAGTACTCTAGGTGTGGCCTGACCATTGCCTTATACAAGGGAATAATCACTTCCTTATCCCTGCTAGAAAAATTCCTATATATCATCGACATATATCACCATGAGCTACTCTTGCAGCCCGTCTGCACTGCTCAGAAAACTTCATATCTGCCTGCACAACCACCCCCAGGTCCCTTTCATTCTCTACCAGTCAGTGTAGTACCACAGAGTCGATACGTTGCTCTGGGGTTGCTGTTTCCCATATGTAGTACTTTACATTTGTCAAATGTTAAACTTCATTTGCCACCTCTCAGCCCATCTGCTCAACCTTTCCAGATCCTGTTGCAGTAGCGTAGTGTCCTTGACAACCCTGCCAACCTTCGTATCGTCTGCAAACTTGGACATTAAGCTTGCTATAAAATCATCAATATCATTTATAAATACAGAAAACAATAATGGACCAAATACTGAACCCTGAGGAACTCCACTAATAACATTAGTCCACGTTGAGCAGTGTCCATTGATTACCACTCTCTGTCTTCTCCCCCTCAACCACCCCTTTATCCATAGCAGCAATTTGCCTCCAATGCCACACAGCACAATTTGTGTAGCAGTCTTCCATGTGCAACAGTATCAAAAGCCTTTCTAAGATCCAAGTATATAATATCAAAGTTATTCCCTGCATCCAGTTCTTTTGTGACTGCATCATAGTATCCAATCAAATTGGTCAGACAAGACTTCCCCTTAACAAAACCATGCTGTGTCTGAGCTATAACTGAAGTCTTGTCTAGATGATCCTGCAGTGCTTCTTCAACCAGTGCCTCCATTAATTTTCCGGGAACAGAAGTTAAACTAACAGGTCTATAATTACTTGTGTCGCACTTTGATCCTCCTTTGTGAATTGGGGTCACTTTTGCACATCTCCAGTCCATGGGTACTTCTCCTGAGTCCAAGGAAGCTCTCATAATTATGGCTAAGCGTTTGCTTACTTCCTTTGCTGCCTCCTTTAATATAACTGGATAGATCCCGGCATTATGGCCATCCCATTATGACTCCAGAAAGGTTTGAACACTGGAGCGATGGATCCATGGCAGTGATGGACAGGTCCTCGGGACAGGTTCTAGTGTCCTGTGATGTGGTCTTAAGAAGGAAGTCGATCGAGTACGTTCTGCCTATATTTCTTATCGACTGCAAACTTTCAGAGGTCGCCGTCCAAGGAGTATATGTTCTGCAAAATTTGCATAGGTAAGAACCGATCAGATAAATTTAACCGGTTTGAAGTGGCCTGAAGGATTTGATTGGCCCTAAGGCTTGGGACCAGGATCCATGAGCAGTTAGCCCAGAAATCTGATACTGAAATAATGCCAACCATCATTTTGACGGCAAAGACGAGTCTTCTCTCGTGAATGACGTCTGATGCTGAGAGCTGCCGCCATCTGAGTAGTCCATGGTGCAGGGGAAAGCCGAAATTTCCATATAGCCCTCTTCAATAGGCAGAATTCTCCCGCGAAAATCCATCTGAGATGAGTCGTAGCAGTTTAAGTCCAGACTTTGGGGCCATAGTGTATGACCGGATATACACGTCTTAATGTATCTACATCCAACAGCCTGGTCATGGACCTGCATAATTTATTGTTTAATCATCCACCAGAGTCGACAGAACTTTATTTCCAGGTGGTGACTATGTGCGGTAGAAAGGAGGGCTTTTGATCAAAAATAACGCCCAGATCTGTATGTTGTTGGACTGCAGAAATCGCGGATCTTCTTAGATTCATCAGTGAAGTCAAAATATTTTGGTAGTTTTCGGCGCCAAAAAGTCGTTCTCAAGGACTGCAAGCCCTTCGGGCAGCCACATTGTAGCTGCTCGAAGAAATGATTCTCAAATATCTGGGGTAAATTTAGAATACTTATATTACATGCAAATTTTTATGAAGAAAAAATAGGACACTAGACCAAATATTTTTTATTAACTTGTCAGCAGCTTTACTCAGACTCAGTATTAAGGCAACTGCGACACAAAGTCGAAAAGTTCTTCCCGCTCTGATGAAATACAAACCCAGGCCTTTTCCGCAGGGCGAAGGACAACTATCTTAAGTACTGTACTACTGGAGAGGTGTTATAATAAATAATATTGATAAGAGATTGTCCAGTACGGGCATACTAGAGTAGGATCATTAGATAAACAATTGTATATAGCATTCGATGGCATTTGTATGTCTATGTACAGATTGAGCTTAACTTTGTGTGCTTTTTCATGAATTATGCTTGACAGCTATGCTTTGACATAATCAGTTTGAAATAAGAACTTGCATCTTTTGCCTCATGCTCATTTGCCATATTCATGAAAGATACATCCAATGACAAAAAACTCAAAACTCATATTGGGGCTACACATAATTTCTCATACATACCCACATATGTATTGTCTGTAAATTGCGTGTGTTCACTGGTCAATTTGTTTTGCTGGACGAAAAAACCCGTTTCTGGGGGAAAAAATATTGCTACCTATCTACACCTGAGACCGACTAACAGCCACGGAGTGTAAAAAGCCCATTAAATTTCCTCGCGTCATCGACGGTATTTGAACCGGGCCTTTTCCATCCGGTGTTGGGAGGACTGTGACGATCCAATAAGCAGACACATCCAGTTACAAAAAAACAAACCCCCCCCCCCCCAAAAACTATTATAACAGGCCACCCGAATATTTAAGTACTTACCATCAGACTAAAACTGAAATTTAAAGATAAACATAACTGCACATATACTTCCATGTCACATCCTGGATGAAAATCTGCATAGTTTTTGAATTTTCAAAAAAGGGTATTTTTCGTAATTTCTAAACAGTCCGCTAGGGGCGCTGAGAAAATTATAAAAAATAAGTAATATGACGATGTTCTCGGATATTGACTTTGAAGTGAATTGGACCAATAGCCACTGAGATAAAGCAGTTTAAACACTGGTCCAAAAAAAGCCAAGTTTGGTATTTCTTATAACTGTAAAATTGAAGTCCACACCTATTTCTTAGCCTAATTGGGGTTGAAATATTCATGTATATATACTAATGTTTATACATATTCCATTTTATACGTGGCGCTGATAACAGTAATGGTGATTCCCACGGAAAGTATTTTTCCCTCCAAAAGTTGCTATTATGCCTCCATCTTGTCTTCCTGAAGAGAAGGCAAAGGTGAAAACAGTAGTACTACAAAGCCTAATATTTCACTTATTTCCAGTCTCGATTATAGGTCTATGGGAGAAAACCTTGTAACACAAAATATTAACGTTGAAATCTTAAATCGCTCATATCTTAGTAACTCCTACACAAAACAATCCCGAACTTATCTCCTATCACTAAGAATTCATGGAAGTGATACCGTAATCCATTCACAGCGGGGTGGTCTAGATCCTGCATATAATCCAATTACTGAGAAGAACACAATGTCATAAACGTCATGGAACAGTCCACTAGACTCACATCCAGTGACATTTTTTTTTCATTCTTTTTTTATTTATGTAATTCACATCCGAAGACAAAAAAAAAAAAAAAAAAAAAAAAAACATTTTTAGGCCATCCGAATAATAAAATTCATCTGCGGTGCTCTTGTCTCATGTCTGTTAATTGCTTATTCTATGGTCGATTTGCCTGTTTTGCTGGACGAAATCCCCAGTTTCTGGGGAAAAAACATCCAAAGACAGTTAAGATCCATGGAAAAATATGAAGAGAGTAAGTTAGACATATAGTTTGCGTTTGCCGTCGTGATTTCGGATAGCACAGCTAGTAGAATCGCTTTCCTCCCAAAACTGAGTGTAAAAAACCTGAGATTGAGTCCCGTCGATGACGTGAGGAATTTTTATGGGCATTTTACACCTGGCTGAATTAGTCGGTCTCAAGCGAGGGTACAATGGTTTTTAATTCTAGAAACTCGGGTTATTGGTCCGGAAAATCGACTGTAGAACACATGATTTACAGATGGTATACACGGAGCAATGTGGTCTTAGTCGCTGATGCTCTAAATTTTCACTTCAACAAAAATTTGTTTTTGTTTATCAATAGAAGTTTGATGATTACCAGTACTGCTGTATTTTTTATTATTATTTTTTTCCAATCACTTAAATGATAATGGCCGATTTCAAAAAGTATGCAGGACTTCTATAAATGACAGAGGTAAAAGTTTTTTTAAATTTCATTTCGGACTCTGATGTTTGCCTTGGCACCGTTCTAAGTTCATTATCGTTTGTTTCTGTTCATATTTTCTTAAATGATGTCAAGGATATATAATAAACAGTTATGAACTTGTAAATTCAATACCTGATAACTCAATTATCTCGCTACTGTATTAGATTCTAGCACCTTATAATAAATCAAAAAGCGGACACTTCTGCAAAGCTGGCACAGAGAGAAAAACATTGAATTCACTGTATTTGAATATAACGACACCCACTTGATATATTTTTGAGGGGAACAAACAATGTCGATTTCACAAGAGGGAAAAAGAAACTGTAAAGGAAATTCTCATTACATTAATTCTCTCGTTTTTCATTTCTTGTCTACTCAGCAACGATTTGCGCGCGTAGCACAGTGGTATCTTATTATTATTAATAGCCATATAGTACAAGGAAGCCTGAGGCTTATGCTGTACCAGGCAAGAGAGAGAGAGAGAGAGAGAGAGAGAGAGAGAGAGAGAGAGAGAGAGAGAGAGAGAGAGAGAGAGAGAGAGAGAGAGAGAAGTAAAAGGGAATCACCAAGAAAGAGAAGAATGATGATATCCAGCTCAGGACCCTGGGTGTGCCAAGCCCATACTCACCAGATGTGAGCCCCTGGTATCGTCACCGTTCTCCCCACACCGGGTTTTACCACCCGGTAAAGGCCCGGATTCGAATCCTGTCGATAACGCGAGGAACTTTAATGGGCTTTTTTTTTTTTTTTCAGTATGTCTTTCTCAAGTGATGTCAAGGTCTGAGACCGACTAACTCAGCCACGGAAGTGGCTGCATTAGTCGGTCTCAGACGTAGAAAAAACAAGTTTTTTGTTTTCTTTTACCCAGAAACTGAGGTTTTTTCGTCCAGTAAAACAGGCAAATCGACCAGAGAACACACGCAATTTACAGACACAACTACAGGTTTATGTAAGAAATTACGGGTGACCTTAATATAATAATAATTTGAATTTTTTTTTTTACTCAGCAACAATCGCGAACACGTATTGTAACAGGGCTGACATACTGCAATAATTAAAGACAAACCCCAGCCAAGGAATTAAAAATTTACTATAAAAATAAAATATAATGAAAACACTATTGGAAGACTAAAATATTACAATAAATTACGATAAAATAAACTACGAATAAACATTCTGTTGAAGAAGGAGGCAGCAGTCTCCGAAAGCTTCAGGTTTTATCGCTTTTAATCCAGTTTATTTTAGATAATTTTATTGCTTCGGTATTTTTAACTTTTTTTTATCGTAGTTTATTTTATCGTAATTTATTGTAATATTTTAGTCTTCCGATAGTCTTTTCATTATATTTTATTTCTGTATATTTTATTTTTATAGGAAATTTTTAATTCTTGTCTGGTGTTTGTCTTTAATTATTACAGTATGGAATTTCCCAGCCCCATAGGCCTGTTTGAAGATATAGGGCTGACATAATCCCTAAATTGAATATTAACAATCAAGGAAATAACACAATCATTAAAATTGATAGTTAACACAATCAGAATGCCAAAAAATTTCATAAATAAATAGAGTAATGCATAGGCAACTTAAATGTAATCTAATTTTGTGCCTATATAGCAATGCAAATGCAGAAAGTAAAGGGCAAACCTGAAAAAATCTTAAAGCAGCCAAGCACAAGTTTCTTTGTTGGGGGGGGGGGGGGGGTCTTCATTGCCACTGTGTTGATCTAGAGAAAAACTCTTATTTTCTCGATTTGATCAGATCTCTTTGGTAGGGGGAGAAAGATGGCTGAAAGTCTTCTGCGACCGCTGAAGACTTTCAGCAACCCCTTTGTGCTTAAAATGTAAACACAGTTTTACGTGTTCAGCAACTTTTAATCTAGGGTATACATAATGCAAACCATGATTTGCTTAAGAAAGACGTATCCAAATGGTCAGGACCAAGGGTGCATTAGCACGTGATTCACTCATGTATGGTGTCCATGTCTCTAACATTGTGAAGGCGGCTAACAAAAAACTAGGTTTCCTGAAAAGAATTAACCAAGACTTCAATCAGTTGGCACTTTTCATCTTTCTTTACAAAATCTATGTTAGGCCGGCCCTAGAATTTGCCTCACAGGTCTGGTCCCCACATGTTGCTTACCAAAAATTAGAAATTGAAAATATTCAAAAAAGAGCAATCCAGTACGTCTGCTTTAAAAGTTGCCGTGAATACAATGAGAAATCCTACCAAGAGTGGCATGTATTCTTTGGACTCGAAATGCTGGAAAAAAGAAGAGAGAAAGCCGATTTACTCCTTCTTAACCAGCTGTTAAATGGTACCCTGAATTGCCCTCATCCCGTCTCACAAATAAATTTCAACACTCCGACAAGAGCGTTAAGAAACCATCCTATGCGAGAACAAATTATGGATACAACTTCTACAATATGACTGCAAGATCAATGAACAAAGCAAATATGGAGATATTTGACACCCCCAGACACTTCAAGAGGCAAATGAAATTGCTAACCTCATCCGTTACCTGAATAAAAATGGACTCTTCTTGCAAGTTCTAAGACTCTGATTGTGTAATGTATGTGAAAAAATACAAGTGCTCTGCCTTACTCTTACCTGTTCACTTAAATAGGACGGAGGCTTGATGTAGCCCAGTGGTCAGGGGCGAGAGTGCATAGCACGCATTCCTTGAGTGGACTGGGGTTCAAGCTCGTGACTACTAAATACGATAAATATTTGTACTGACGATTTATTGTAAACTCTACTGACTTGGTTATCGTGCCAGAGTATAAACAGAAAATTTATTTATTTAATCTGTACATTTCAATTCACTAGTCTTCTTATGTACATTTATTTTCTCTTTACTTTGGGAAATGTATACTCCAAGCTTCTGCTTTGAAGCTGTTAATAATAATAATAATCTTAACGACAGAAGAAGTATTTTCAGGTAATTACATTTCAGTATCACGATAAAGTTACTGAAACAGTTACCGTATTTCCCCATCTATAAGACGCACCTTTTTCGTAAAATTTGGGGTCTAAACACTGTTTAGAAGGTGATATAGTTGTACATGTTGGCACTAACGATATTAAGAGTAGGAGACCGGCGGAATTACTTAACAAGTACAGGTCACTGTTGAAAAAAAGCAGTGAATTAGGGTTGAATTTAAAAGTGTCTGCAATTCTGCCCAGACATGATAGGAGGGAGTATATGACGAGAGCCCTGTCGATCAATTTGGCCCTGGAAAGATTGTGCAAGGCTCAAGGGATAGAATTTTTTTCAGCCTGGTCTGTACTTGTTAACAGGAGAGACTGCTTCTACACGGATGGGATACACTTAAATAGAAAGGGTGCAAGAATGTTTGCTGATGCTATCGAGGCAGTGTTAGGTGGGTCAGAAAACTGCTAGATTGGGGGGATACAAGGACTAATAGATTAACAGTAGCCACTGGCAGAAGTGAAAGTGATTCTTGCATTGCTTCTATTGGAATGAGCAGCAGCCTGGAAAATAAGATGCAGGATATTTCGGAGACTACTGGGAATCATTGGGGTACAAGTAAACACATGGGTTGTGTTAGGGTAGCTAAGAAAAAGAACAGGTGCATGTATACTTGCGCTTACACCAATGCTAGGAGTTTAGTAAATAAATTTGATGAATTTGAGGTATTGCTCAAAACATCAAAGGCATTTATTGTGGGGATTTCAGAGACGTGGTGTCACACAGATATAAGGAATGCAGAACTGGAATTTGGGGAGTACAATGTCTACAGAAGGGATAGACAGGATAGGAAGGGAGGAGGGGTTATGCTATTAGTTAAGAAATACATAAAATCCAAGGAAGTGAAGCCAGTTGACATTGCTGGACAGTGCAGTGTCGAGTCAGTTTGGTATGACATAAGCACTGGGAGATCAAAATTGAGAGTAGGAGCGTGCTATAGGCCTAATGACTCTGATGAGTATAATAAGAAATTGTACAGGGAAACAGAGTGGGCCAGTAAATCAGAGAGTCTTATAATGGGGGATTTTAATTTCCCAGATATTGACTGGAATTTGGGGGCTGGTCACTCACACACTAGCAAGGCTTTTGTGGATTTATTGGACGATTGTTTTCTACATCAGCATGTTCGGGAAGCAACTAGAGGGAGTAATACTCTTGACCTGATTATCAGTAGTGAATCTTCATGCATTAAGAATCTGCAGGTAAATGAACCACTAGGTGGCAGTGATCACAGTGTGCTGAAGTGGGATTTACTCAAAGAGGTAACTACCATTAGGGGTAAAGGGAAGGGTTATTGCTTTCGTAAAGGCGACTACGATGGACTGAGACAGTATTTAAATTCTATACAGTGGTACCAACTGATGATGTTACAAACAGCAAATTCAAAATGGAAAGCATTCAAAGAACTTATCTTGGAAGCTACTAGGCTTTACATACCAACTAAGAAATATTGTTCAAGGTTTAGGCCTAAGTGGATGTCAGATGAACTAATGAGACATATGGCAGAGAAGAAAAATGCATGGGATACATACAAATTAACACGTGACACAGAAGCCTATGATAGATACAAGTTGATCTGTAACCAAGTTACAAAGGAGGTTAGGCAGGCGAAGGCAGTTTACGAGAAATCTTTGACAAGGGATGCAAAGAAAAACAGCAAAGAGTTGTTTACTTATGTAAACTCTACAAGGAATGGGATGAATCAGATTGGTCCACTTGATATCGATGGGACAACTGTTGATGATCCTGCTCAGGTGGCTAACAAACTAAATGAATATTTTGCATCAACATTCACACATGAGTTGTCATCGAGCGAGGGGTATGCCAGAGGTGTATTCAACTTTGGCAGTAGGCTGGAGAATCTTGTAGTAAATGAGAGTAAAGTGGAGGAGAAATTGTTGAAGATAAACACAAGAAAGGCACCTGGGGTGGATGGGATCTATCCAGTTATATTAAAGGAGGCAGCAAAGGAAGTAAGCAAACCCTTAGCCATAATTATGAGAGCTTCCTTGGACTGAGGGGAGGTAAACACAGACTGGAGATGTGCAAATGTGACCCCAATTCACAAAGGAGGATCAAAGGCTGACACAAGTAATTATAGACCTGTGAGTTTAACTGCTGTTCCAGGAAAATTAATGGAGGCACTGGTTAAAGAAGCACTGCAGGATCATCTAGACAAGACTTCAGTTATAGATCGGAAACAGCATGGTTTTGTTAAGGGGATGTTTTGCCTGACCAATTTGATTGGATACTATGAGTCACAAAAGAACTAGATGCAGGGAATAAAATTGATATTACATACTTGGATCTTAGAAAGGCTTTTGATACTGTTGCACATGGAAGACTGCTGCACAAATTGGAGCAGTGTGGCATTGGAGGCAAATTGCTACTATGAATAAAGGGATGGTTGAGGGGAAGAAGACAGAGTGGTAATCAATGGACACTGCTCATCGTGGACTAATGTTATTAGTGGAGTCCCTCAGGGTTCAGTGTTGGGTCCATTATTGGTTTCTGTATTTATAAATGATATTGATGATGGTATATCAAGCTTAATGTCCAAATTTGCAGATGATACAAAGGTTAGCAGGGTTGTCAAGGACACTACTGACACTATGCTGCTGCAACAGGATCTGGAAAGGTTGAGCACATGGGCTGAGAGGTGGCAAATTAAGTTTAACATTGACAAATGTAAAGTACTACATATGGGAAACAGCAACCCCAGAGCAACGTATCAACTCTGTGGTACTACACTGACAGTGGTAGAGAATGAAAGGCACCTGGGGGTGGTTGTGCAGGCAGATATGAAGATCTCTGAGTAGTGCAGACGGGCTGCAAGAGTAGCTTATGGTATATTGTCAATGATATATAGGAATTTCTACCAGGGATAAGGAGGTGATTATTCCCTTGTATAAGGCAATGGTCAGGCCACACCTAGAGTACTGTATACAGGTCTGGAGGCCTCATTTCAAGAAGGATGTAGAGCTGCTGGAACGAGTGCAGAGAAGGGCAACAAGATTAGTGAATGGAACAAAGGGGTGCTCTTACAAAGAAAGGCTTAAGTTTTGCAAATTACAGTGGCTGGAGAATAGGCACCAGTGAGGTGATCTGATAGAGGTGTATAAAGCCTTGAATGGTTTGAGCATGCTCAATGCTGATGGGATTCTTCCTCTTGCTCAGAATAATCACCTGAGAGGGCATAAATTCAAATTGAAGAAAGACAGATGTAGGATAGATGTGCAGAAATTTGCCTTTAGCCAGAGGGTGGTTGGTTGGTGAAACAGACTTCCATCCCTTGTCGTGGAAGTTGATAGCCTAAATAAGTTTAAGACTCAGCTGGACAGGTATTTCAAACGAACAGAGGGGTGAAGTGGAAGTGGTTTTTTTTTTTTTTTTTTTGGCTGATGCTGCATAAGCTTGCTTTCTTGCATCAAATGCCTCTACTAATGCTAAGGAATGATAAATTAAAATTGGGATGGTTCATTGACCAAAGGCACTGCTGGTAATAGCAGAAATACCCAATGACCATAATGGAATGTAGATAAGTAGATTAGAGTATGAGTGGAGAAGTGCTGACCACGTCAGATGTAGTAACAAAAAAAAAAAAAAAAAAAAAAATTAAATAGGTACCTGTAAAATGGGGCCCAAATCTGGTGAGTATGGGCTTGGCACACCCAGGGTCTTGAGCTGAATATCATCATTCTTCTCTTTCTTGGTGATTCCCTTCTACTTCCGAACTCTTGTGCTCTTGCTCGCTCTCTCAGGGTAACTCAGAAATTTTTTTTGGCTGGTGCAGCATAACCCTGAGGCTTCCTTACACCATATGGCTAATAATAATAAAATGAAATACTACAAATAGTACTTAATGCTATAGATCCTATGGTTTTAACTTCATCAAGGGTCAACAGCCAAAACCAAAGGAAATACAGCAAAAAGTAAGGCCTCTGTTTCTAATATGAAATATACGTAGCAAGAAGTAAAAAGTGAGCTGACATATATATATATATATATATATATCATAGCCGACCTGACAGAGACCAAAACAGAAAGGAAATAAAAACCAAATCAAATCTAAATGAAAGTAAAACGTCAAAATCAAGATAAAATAATAATAAAATAAAATGAAATTAGAATAGCAAGCAACCCTAGAGGAATTTAAATCAAAGTAATGCAAAAGGAAAACTTACTGTGGTGCCAAGCAGGAGCCGGTGGAATGGGCTGAAGGGAGCAAACGTCAGCCAGGCTGCATCGGTGAACCAAAGAGGTTAGCAAATTTGTTCCCAAATATATGTATATATGTAGCTTTTCTTATTGAGTATATCTACTAGCCTCTCTTACATCTTGTTGTAAAGACAGAGCTTGGTAGTATTGACCACAACACACAATATATATACAAAATGAGTGTATATTTATATATATATATTTCATTTGCAGATTGGAGAAAGAAAAACTGATGTCCCAGCATTCTGGTTTGTTTGGAAAGATGGAAAAGAGTTGCAGTGGACATTTCAAGATGTCTCAGAACATTCAAAGAGGTATATCATAAATTTTTTTTTTTTTTTTTTTGTTTCAACTTTAAAAATATCATAAAAATTTTTTTAAGTTCCTGTAATAATTGATTTAATTAATTGTCAGGACTGCCAATGTTCTCCAAAGAATGCTTGGCCTTAAGAGAGGAGATCATGTTATGGTCATTTTACCAAAGTGCCCAGAATGGTGGTTAATCAACTTGGGAGCAATAAGAAATGGTAAGAACAGATTGCAAATAAATAAATAAAAAATCTAAAATGCTAATATCTTTTTTTAATTCTTGTAAATGAAACTTGAATTTCTTTATGCTACTGGGCATATGTCTGCCAGGGGCAAAAGTTGATGATGTTGTAGAGCAGATATCATCTTTTAAGGGCACAAAAATATTGTTGTACATGTTTGCACTAATGACATTAAGAGTAGAAGATCTACAAACTTACTTAATAAGTACAAGTCAATATTGAAAAAATATATTGCAAGGTAGGAGTAAATTTAAATGGGAAAGTGTCTGCAATTCTGCCCAGACACAATAGGAGAGAGTATATGATGACAGCCTTGGCAATCAATTTGACCCTGGAAAGATTGTGCAAGGCTCATGGGGTAGAATTTTTTTCAGCATGGTCTGTGCTTATTAACACAAGAGGCTGCTTCTACAGGGATGGGATACACTTAAATAGAAAGGGTGCAACAATATTTGCTGATGCTATCGAGGCACTGTTAGGTTGGTTGGAAAATCTAGACAAATCTAGAAATGATCTAGACAAATTAGGTAGATGGGCTGAGAAGTGGAAATGAAATTCAATATTGACAGTTGTAAGATACTTCATATGAAGAGCAGTATCCCAGATTAACATACCAACTGAGTGGTACATTAATCCTGTGGGTAATTCTGTAGTTAGATATGAAGATTTCTGTGCAGTACAGACAGGCTGCCAGGGCGGCTCAGAGGTTTTGTCAATGATACAGAGGAATTCTGCTAGCAGGGATAAGGAGGTGATTATCCCATTGTATAAGGCAATCCTAACACAGCCCACGTATTTACTTGTTCCCTGATGATGCCCAACAGTTTTTGAAATCCCCAGCAACTTGCTTCTTAGGCTGCTGCTCATTCTAATAGAAGCAGTGCAAGAATCACTTATTGGAATGAGCAGCAGCCTAAGAAGCAAGGTGCTGGGGATTTCAAGAACTGTTGGGCATCATCAGGGAACAAGTAAATACATGGGCTATGTTAGGATTGCCGTATACAATGGGATAATCACCTCCTTATCCCTGCTAGCAGAATTCCTCTGTATCATTGACAAAACCTCTGAGCCACCCTGGCAGCCTGTCTGTACTGCACAGAAATCTTCATATCTACAGAATTACCCATAGGATTAATGTACCACTCAGTTGGTATGTTAATCTGGGATACTGCTCTTCTTATTAAGTATCTTACAACTGTCAATATTGAATTTCATTTCCACTTCTCAGCCCATCTACCCAATTAATTTGTCTAGATCATTTTGCAGTTGCATATCTGTGATTAAACCACCCTGCCAACTTTCATGTTATCGCCAAACTTGGACATGAACCCTGATATGTCTTCATCACTATCATTAATAAATACAGAAAACAATGGGCTCGGCATTGAACTATGGGGAACTCCACTAATAACATTATTCCAAGAAGAGCAGTGCCCATTAATTTGTATATTTGTATTTTGTGTGCAACAGTATAAAAAGCTTTTCTATAATCTAAATATATGAGGCCAAAATTATTTTTTTGCAACCTGTATCCGATCAGATTGGTTAGATGAGATTGCCCCTTAACAAATCCATACTGTGACTGCAGTATAATTGTATTCCTGTCTAGATGGTCCTGCATTGATTTTTTAACCAGTAACTCCATTATTTTCCTGGAACAGTCAAGCTAACAGGTCTGTAATTACTTATGTTACCCATTGATCCCTCTTTGGGAATTGGGGATACACTTGGACATCTCCAGTGTACAGGGACCTCCCCTTAATCCAAGGATGCTCTAATAGTGTATGGGCTAAAGATTTGCTTACATGTTTTGCTGCCTTCCTTAATAAAACTAAATAGATCTCATTCACCCCAGCATTTAGAATATGCCATTGGTAACTTAATCCATTGGTCCTACTGTATAGAATTTATAAACTGTTTGAGACCACTGTAGTCATCTTTACAAAAGCAAAAGCTCTTCCTTTTGCCCTCAAGTGGTTACATATTTAAGTAAATCCCACATCAGTGCACTGTGATGGCTGCAGATAATCAGATAAAGAGGATTGCTTTCTCGTGTTGCCTCTCTAACGTGCGAGTGTAGAAAACAGTCATCCAGTAAAACCGCCAAAGCTTTGCTACTGTATGAATGACCAGCCCACAGGGTCCTGTCAATATATGTAATGTTAAAATTCTCCATTATAAGACATTCTGATTTACTTACCCACTCTATATGTCTATTGTTTATTATAGTCATTACAGTATTTGTTCAGTTGTTTGTTATACTCATTACAATAATTATGTCTTTAATACACTCCTACTCTCCTTTTTGTTCTTCCAATGCTTGTCACACCAAACTGACTCAGTGTTGCACTGGCCATTCATGTCTACTGGAAGCACTGCCTTGATTTTATTTGCACTCATAAGAGCATAGCCGTAACCCCTCTCTTGTGTGTCCTCTCTGTACGCATTGTACTCCTTGTATTTAAATTCTGAATCCTTTGTATCTGAGTGACACATGTCTCTGATTAACTCCACAATATCTGCATTTGATGACTTGACCAGTACTTCAAATTCATCAAATTTATTTACTATGCTCCTAGCATTAGTGTATATGCAACTGTTTTTACTGTTAGTAACCCTAACTCAGCCATGAAGGTCCCCAGTAGGTTGTGAAATCCTTGACTCCTTGCTTTTCAGGCTGCTGCATGTTCCATTAAAAGCAGTGCAAGAATCACTCTGCCTTCAGCTACTATTAATCTATTAGTCTGTTTGTTCCCTTATGCTAGCAGTTTTCCGATCCACTTAACACTGCCCCAACAGCATCGGCAAATATTCATGCAACCCTTCTATTTAAGTGTCTCATCCCTCTAGAAATTGCCTCTCCTGTTAAGAAGCACAAACCAGGCTGAGAAAAATTCTACTCCAGGAGTCTTGCACAGTATCTTTATGACTGAATTGATTGACATGGCTCTTGTCGTACACTCCCTCCTATCATGTTTGGGTAGAATTAGACGCTTTCAATTCTAATGTCAACATTGCTATATACTTATTAATTCAATTCTCAGCTCTTCTACTATTAATGTCATTAGTACCAATGTGTAGGACAGTATGAGCAAGTTTATCTGCAAAAAGATCTAAACCTCCCAAGAACTTCCTAATTCACTTCACAAATATACGTGGTCTCAATTTTAATTTCAACGATGTCCATTTCCAATTGCATTCTGCAAAACCCCATGTACTTTTTCTCACAGAATCTCAGTTAATTATCGACTGATTCAACTACTGCTCATCTCAGATGACCAAATTATTCGCTGTATAATTCCTTTCCCCTCAAAGGGGAAAGGAATGTGCATATGTCCATTCTGATATTAGCATTAGCATTAGTAGAGGCATATGATGCAAGAAAGCAAGCTTATTCAGCATCAGCCAAAAAAAAAGAAAAAAAAACAACCACTACTCCCATTTCACCCCTCCGTTCGTTCGAAATACCTGTCCAGCTGAGCCTTAAATTTGTTTAGGCTATCAACTTCAACAACAAGCGATGGGAGTCTATTCCACAAACAAACTGCCCGCTGGCTAAAGGCAAATTTCCGCACATCTATCCGACATCCGTCCTTCCTCAATTTGAATTTATGCAATCTCAGGTGATTATTCTGAGCAAGAGAAAGAATCCCATCGGCATTGAGCATGCTCAAGCCATTCAAAGCCTTATACACCTCTATCAGATCACCTCGCCGATGCCTAGTCTCCAGGCTCTGTAATTTGGAAAACTTAAGCCTTTCTTCATAAGAGCAACCCTTTCTTCCATTCACTAATCTTGTTGCCCTTCTCTGAACTCATTCCAGCAGCTCTACATCCTTCTTGAAATGAGGCCTCCAGAGCTGTATACAGTACTCAAGGTGTGGCCTGAACAATGCCTTATACAAGGGAATAATCACATCCCTGTCCCTGCTAGAAAAATTCCTGTATATCATTGACAAGACACCATGAGCTACTCTTGCAGCTCGTCTGCACTGCTCAGAGAACTTCATATCTGCCTGCACAATTACCCCCAGGTCCTTTTCATTCTCTACCACTGTCAGCGTAGTACCACAGAGTTGATACGTTGATCTGGAGTTACTGTTTCCCATATGTAGTACTTTACATTTGTCAATGTTAAAGTTCATTTGCCACCTCTCAGCCCATCTGCTCAACCTTTCCAGATCCTGTTGCAGCAGCATAGTATCAGTAGTGTCCTTAACAACCCTGCCAACCTTGGTATCGTCTGCAAACTTGGACATTAAGCCTGATACACCATCATCAATATCACTTAAAATACAGAAAACAACAATGGACCCAACACTGAACCCTGAGGAACTCCACTAATAATATTAGTCCATGTTGAGCAGTGTCCATTGATTACCACTCTCTGTCTTCTGCCACTCAACAATCCCTTTATCCATAGCAGCAATTTGCCTCCAATGCCACACTTCTCCAATTTGTGCAGCAGTCTTCCATGCGCAACAGTATCAAAACCCTTTCTAAGATCCAAATATATAATATCAAAGTTATTCCCTGCATCCAGTTCTTTTGTGACTACATCATAGTATCCAATCAAATTGGTCAGACAAGACCTGCCCTTAACAAAACCATGCTGTGTCTGAGCTATAACTGAATTCTTGTCCAGATGATCCTGCAGTGCTTCTTTAACCAGTGCCTCCATTAATTTTCCTGGAACCGAAGTTAAACTAACAGGTCTATAATTACTTGTGTCAGCCTTTGATCCTCCTTTGTGAATTGGGGTTACATTTGCACATCTCCAGTCCATGGGTACCTCCCCTGAGTCCAAAGAAGCTCTCATAATTATGGCTAGGGGTTTGCTTACTTCCTTTGCTGCCTCCTTTAATATAACTGGATAGATCCCATTCACCCCGGGTGCCTTTTTTATGTTTATCCTCAACAATTTCTCCTCCACTTTCCTCTCAGTTATTAGAAAATAATCTAGCTCACTGCCAATGTTTACTTCACCTACAACATTCCCCTTCCTGAATAACTCCTCATGTGTGAATGTAGATGCAAAATACTCATTTAGATTGTCAGCCACCTGAGCTGGATCCTCAACTGTTGAACCATCAACATCCAGTGGACCAATCTGATTCATCCCTTTCCTTCTTGAGTTTAAATAGGTAAAGAACTCTTTTCTGTTTTTCTTTGCATCCTTTGCCAAGGATTTCTATCTGCCTTTTCCTGCCTAATCTCCCTTGTGACTTGGTTACAGACCAACTTATATCTATCATAGGCTTCCATGTCACCCAATAATTTGAATGTATCCCATGCATTTTTCTTCTCTGCCATATGTCTTATTAGTTCATCTGACAACCATTTAGGCCTGAACCCTGAACAATATTTCTTGGTTGGTATGTAAAGCCTGGTAGCTTCCAAGATTAGTTCCTTGAATGCTTCCCATTTTGAATTTGCTGTTGGTAACATCATCAGTTCGTCCCACTGTATAGAATTTAAATACTGTCTCAGACCATCATAGTTGCCTTTACGAAAGCAAAAACCCTTCCCTTTACCTCTGATGGTAGTTACCTCCTTGAGTAAATCCCACTTCAGCACACTGTGATCACTGCCACCCAGTGGTTCCTTTATCTGCAGATTCCTAATGCATGAAGAATCACTATTGATAATCAGGTCAAGAGTATTACTCCCTCTAGTTGCCTCCCGAACATGCTGGTGTAGAAAACAATCATCCAATAAATCCACAAAAGCCTTGCTAGTGTGTGAGTGACCAACCCACAAATTCCAGTCAATATCTGGGAAATTAAAATTTCCCCATTATAAGACTCTCTGATTTACTGGCCCATTCTATTTCCCTGTACAGTATCTTATTATACTCATCAGAGTCATTAGGCCTATAGCACACTCCTACTCTCAATTCTGCCCTGTCCATCAATGTCGACTGGCTTCACTTCCTTGGATTTTATGTGTTTTTTAACTAATAGCATAACCCCTCCTCCCCTCCTGTCCTGTTTATCCTTTCTATACACATTGTATTCCCCAAATTCCAGTTCTGCATTCCTTATATCTGTGTGACACCACGTCTCTGATATCCCAACAATATCTGCCTTTGATGTTTTGAGCAATACCTCAAATTCAAATTTATTTACTAAACTCCTAGCATTGGTGTACACGCAAGTATACATGCATCTGTTTCTATTCTTAGCTACCCTAACACAACCCATGTGTTTACTTGTACCGCAATGACTTCCAGCAGTCTCTGAAATATCCTGCATCTTGTTTTTCAGGCTTCTGCTCATTCCAATGGAAGCAGTGCAAGAATCTCTTTCACCTCTACCAGTGGTTACTGTTAATCCATTAGTCTTTGTCTTCCCCCAAGCTAGCAGTTTTCCGACCCACCTAACACTGCCTCGATAGCATCGGCAAATATTCTTGCACCCTTTCTACAGGGTGGCCACTGAAAGACTGAAGGGTTTGAAAAAGTCATAACTTGTTCATTTTTAATATTTTTTATTTTCTTTTTTTACAGGTTATAGAGCATCCCTTGGAGATTAAAATGGCTACGTATGATGTCCAGCAACAAGTAAAACTCGTTGGGTTTTTCTATTCCAGTGAAAGATCAATTATTGAAACTCAGAGAAAATACCGGCAACATTTTAAAGTCCTCCTAGCGATAACATGATTCGGAACCTAATTGCCTGGTTTGAAAGAACTGGATCAGTCAGTGATCTTCCGGGAAGAGGTCCTAAGCGCACTGTGTGCACCGACGCAGCGGTGGAAGCTGTACGGCAGAGTGTCTTTGAGGATCCATCTGCCTCTACCCGTCGTCACTCTGCTCAATTAGGCATCACCAGAACATCACTTCAGACAATTCTGAAAGGGTGGTCAGTCTTTCAGTGGTCACATTTTAATCTCCAAGGGATGCTATATAACCTATAAAAAAAGAAAATAAAAAAGATTAAAAATGAACAAGTTATAACTTTTTCAAACCCTTCAGTCTTTCAGTGGCCACCCTATATTTAAGTGTATCCCATCCCTGTAGAAGCAATCTCTCCTGTTAACAAGTACATTCCAGGCTGAAAAAAAAATTCTACCCCTTGAGCCTTGCACAGTCTTTCCAGGGCCGAATTGATCGACAAGGCTCTCATCATATACTCCCTCCTATCGTGTCTGGGCAGAATTGCAGACACTTTCAAATTCAACCCTACTTCACGGCTTTTTTTCAACAGTGACCTGTACTTGTTAAGTAATTCCGCTGGTCTCCTACTCTTAATATCATTAGTGCCAACATGTACAACTATATCACCTTTTGTGCCCTTAAAAGATGATATCTGCTCTACACGTCATCAAACTTTCCACCTGGCAGACATACCCTGCCGGGGAACATGCTTTTTACAAAGCATGTTCCCCGTTTCCCTGACAATAGAGTCACCAACAACTACTAGTTCCTGTGGGACCAGCGCATTCTGCCTTGGGGGCTGCCTCTGTGTTGCAAGATGACCAAGTGCAAGCTCTGGCGTTGATGTGGGCAGCTGAGAGCTTGATGGGCCCCTCGATTTATTTCCTTCGAGGGCATCCACCCTGTCCTTCAAGGTCTCATATAGACCCATAACAACGCAGAGTTGTTGCCTAATTTCCTTGCACTCCTTGCATCGTGCACACACAAAGACATCCCCCATGGCAGTATCATGTCCCGTACCCGAATGCTCCGCAAACATCAAGCAAACAGTGCATCTTAAAAGGCTGTGATTCAGAGGGCAACTGCCCCCCTCAGTTCTCCCCTGAGTCACAGCACTCCCATTAGCTTGAGCCTTTTGCTTTGCTGCTCTGGTCAGAGTCATGATTTCGATTTAAATGTCAATAAAATTACAATTTCAGAACAAAATTAAACCTTAACTTGTATCTTAACACAGTTATAACGCTATATTTATTTTTCAGTATCGAGTGTTATCTACGAGTTCCCTTTATATAACTTCCGTATCGAGTATTTATTAATTATTTGTTACGTTTGTACTCTAAGTCGTTATATATATATAGTTAAAAGTAAAATTTAATTGACAATGAAGTTTAACAAGATTAATAGATCTACTGATTAATTGACAATATTATATTATGCACTATACTATATAAATCTAATGCTATCGAATTCCGGATATGCTGTATCACGTTTCAGTAACGAGTGTTATCTACGAAATCCCTTTATATAACTTCCGTATCAAGTTATGTATTAATTATTTACAAATTTTTTTTGTATTTTTACTAATTATTTATGTTCCGTAACCTAAGTGGTTATATGTATAGTACAATTTAATGTAAAAGTACAATTTAATTGCCAATGAAGTTCGACAAGATTAATAGATTTTACTGATTAATTTTCACGTAACAATGGCGGCTGTTTATGAACGGTAAACACGTGGATTTGATACCCTTTCCGATACTAAGTAATACCTACAAATCTCTATCTAAGTTACTTTAACTTTAAGTACCGTAAATAGGAATATAAAGCTACTCTAGAAATAAGTTAATATGTCAATTTAAACTAATAAAGCAGAAAATAAATCAGAAAAAACTTCTCTGTTCCAAGAGCGGCAGAAAGGCACGTCCGCACAGGAAACTCTCGTCCTCAAAAATCCTGTCATTCCCTGTCAAAGACTTGGCAATTTGGAATCTCCTCTTTTCAATCTTCTCTGGCTTAAAATCTCTCTACCTCATTGTGTCAAATTCATCTGTTGTCTCTACCATTCTCCCAACTCCACTAATCACTTGGAGCTCTTTGCAACTTGACTTTCTCCAGTCCAGCTTTCCTAACAGTGAAGTAATTTTTCTTGGTGATTTTAATGTTCAACATTAAAACTAGCATTAACACTAGCTCAACTGATGATTTTTTCCTGATGTGAGTGTGCTACTCTCAGATGAAAACTTAGCACATTACTAGATGAAATTGAGTCACTGAAGAAACAAGTGGATGCACTAGACCAGTGGGGTCCCAAACTGGGATCCATAGAGCAATTCCTGGGGATCTGCAAAATGACCCTCTGGAACTGGTCAAATTATTCATTCTATGTATAGCAAATTGATGATAATTAAAGTTATCATTATACACTAGACTCCCGCTAGTCCGAACTAATTGGGACCAAGCCCTGTTCGGATTAGCAGAATTTCTGATTAGCCGAATAACTGCAATAATGCAGAAGCAAGCAGTAAAACAGGTCTGGTTTATTAAGGAATGAATGTATAGTAAGCCTACTAGTGTTTGTACACGAGCGTAACACACCGGAAGCAAACCCCCCTCTACGCTATGACTAATTGCACGCGACATTGTGCATTAAAAGTGAATGTTTATATCTTCGCTCTACATTACATTTTATAGTTTAGTTTAGTTCAGTTCAGTCTGCTGCCACAATGGCCACGAAACGGAAACACACAACGTGTATGTTGAAAGATAAGCTGGAAGTTTTGAAAAGGCTGGACAAGGGGGAAAGTGCAACGAAATAAGCAATAGAGTTTGGAGTGGGCAAGGCCACAGTAACTGACTGGAAAAAAACCGTGCAAAGATCGAGCAGTTTTATACCTCTACTTCAGAAAAATCAGTTGAAAATCGACAAACAGTAAGGCCCTCAATGTTTGACAAGCTTGATGAAGCCTTATTCACATGGTTCACTCATGAAAGAGGAAGGGGGACACCACTAAGTGAACCTCTTGTTAGAGAAAAGGCCATTCATCTCAACAAACTAATGAAAGGTGATGAATCATTTAGTGCGGGTACCGGTTAGTTTGATCGCTGGAAGAAGCACCATGGGATTCACCAGCTAACGATCACCAGGGAGCAATTATCAGCTGATCATGCTGCAGCAGAGAAATATTTGGGTGAGTTCGCTGATTTGGTATCACATTATTCACCTCAGTAGATATATAACGCTGATGAGACAAGTTTAAATTTTAAGGCTTTGCCCACAAAAAGTCTAGCATCTCAACAAGAAATGTGTGTCCCAGGTTTTAAAATGAATAAGGAGCGAGTGACGTTGTAGTAATGCTTCAGGAAATCACAAGCTACCTTTGATGATGATCGGTAAATCAGCGAAGCCGAGAGCTTTTAAAAATATGAACATTAACAATCTTCCAGTTCATTATAAAAGTAAAAAAAACTTGGATGAACAGACAGCTTTTCATTGAGTGGTTTCATAATCAATTTGTCCCAGCAGTGAAACGTTTCAGCAATGAAAATGATTTGCCACCTCGTGCCATTCTCCTCATAGACAATGCGCCGTCCCACCCAGACGTTTCTGAGTTGACATCAGGGGATATAAAGGCAGCTTTTTTACCATCTAATGTAACACCATTATTACAGCCCATGGACCAGGGGGGGGAGGGGTGTTACAGTCTATCCAGCTTGCATACAGAAAGAAATATCTTAGGTCCTTGATAGAAGATAACACCAATTCACTTTCTTTACATGAGAAAATGAAACAAGTGAACTTAAAAGATGTTGTATATTGGGTTGCTGAGTCGTGGGAGGGTGTAACTGAGCAGTCCATACAAAGATCATGGAAAAAATTATGGCCCTCTCTCAGCTTTGTCGATAGTTCTGACGAAAACAATGACATAGAACAATTAATTCATCTCGTACAGGAAATTCCCGGGTGCGAGGAAGAAATAGAATCTGACATTAACGAATGGATTGCAGCGGATGGAATAGGTCATGAAAACCTGTCGGATGAGGACATCGTGGCAGCTGTCACCCAAGAAGACTCCAAGCAGAATGACAACGAGCCCAGTGTTTCTGCAGAACAACTTGTGTCGCACACAGACGCAACAGCGGCCCTTGACCTCGCTTTACGCTACTTAGAACAACATCCCAGCGCTACACCGGCAGACATGTTTATGAAGAAGTGGCGAAACATAGCATCATCTAGCCGATTTTCATCGTTACGTCAAAAGAAACTAACAGAGTTTGTTACTTCTGAAAAATGACTTTTGTTCCTGTTTTTGTGTGTAAGTATAGATCTGTAATTTTAATAGGCCATGTCAAACACTGATTTATTAATTTTGTATTAGTACAGTACTACAATAAAATACAATTGTTTTGTGGAATTCTAAATGTTTTTGTACCATTAATGCCATTTAAATTTAACTGGAAAATACAAAAAAAAAAATGTATATTTTGCGAACTAAAAAATTTCCTCTCCGCCGACCGAAACGTGTTCGGATTAGCGGGAGTCCACTGTATATTTATGTAAAAATACAAGGGTGGTTCAATAAAGAATCGCCCTCACCTACTTCCACACATTGCAGAGTCATGATATTTTGTGTGTAGCATCATACATATCTCTGTACTAAAGGTGTAAAATTTCAGCCGTGTCTTAATTTGTTTTTCTCTTACAGAGCTAAATGTGTGACGAAGTAGCATCATGGACAAAGTTGAAGCCAGAGCTGTAATCTGGTATCTGTTCTTGAAGGGGAAATCTCCTAAAGAAATCCACGAGGAGATGACTGCTGTATATAAGGATGAAGCCCCATCCTATGGCATTGTGAAGCACTGGCATAGACAGTTTAGGTGTGGTTAGATGTCGGTAGAATCTGAGCCCATTTCAGGTCATCCCCATTCAGCCATTGTTGACAGCACGATCAGAAAAGTGGAGTCGTTAATCATGGAATATTGCCAGATATCTGTGTGTAAATTGTCCCAGGAAGTGAATATTAGTGTGGGTTCTGTTGAAACAGTCCTTCATGACTTAACTCCATTTACAGAAATGGAGTACAAGATGGATTCCCCGATTATTGAATGGTTTCCAGAAGCCTGATCGACAACAGAAATCACAAGAGTTGTTAGCTCTATGCCAAAAAAAAATGAGGAAGACTTTTTCTCTCGTCTAATCACTCAGGATGAAAGTTGGATACACCATTTCGACCCTGAAAGTAAAAAAAGCAGTCCATGGAATGGTGATATCTTGATTTCCCCCCCCCCCCACCCAAAGAAGGCAGGGATCCAAGCATCAGCAGAAAAGGTCATGCTGTCAGTGTTTTCGGATGAGAAAGGAGTAATAATGACTGATTACCTGCCGAAAGGTATAACAATTACAGGTGCCTATTATGCCAACTTACTCACAAAATTACGAGATAAAATCAAAACATGTAGGCATGGCATGCTGTCCAAAGGTGTGAGAATGCTTCAAGACAATGCCCCAGTTCACACTTCTGAAATTCAAACAACACAAGCGGCCACTTGTGGATATGAAATACTGTCCCATCCAGCCTGCTCACCCGATCTTGCACCATTGGACTTCTTGTTTCCTTCTCTCAAATTATTTCTTCGAAGGACCCACTTCCCTGACAACAAGACACCTATTTCTGCAACAGAGTCATGGTTCAAAGACCAACCGCGCCACTTCTACAAAAATGGTATCCGTAGCCTCATCCATCAATGGGAAAAATGTGTAAATCTGCACAGTGGCTATGTAGAGGAGGACTTAAACCTGTGCCAAGAATCAACAGGCTAGCACCTCTGCAGCTGGGTCAGGGCAATTCTTTATTGAACCACCCTCGCAAGAATAAAGTTGAGTTGTTTTAAACATAAAACTGAATTTTTCTTTCCAGAAAACCCAGTTCATACATATATACACACACAGAAACATATGCATATATAGGGGGGGGGGGGGAGTCCTTGAACATTTTTTCATTTTTGAAGGGTAGATCTTGGGAACCACTGCACTAGACAAATAAAACTGGAGACTTTATTTGGACTCAAGTTGCTGGTGACCTGCTAGGTAATGAACCCATCATTGGACCTCAAAATAGAATGGTTAGTAGCAAAATACAAATATGATGCTATGGTTCAAAAAGATTGTTTTATTTGGAGACTATTGCCATGAAACAAGTAACATTTTTTTACTAACATGTAGGTTAGTGCAAAAGCATCACTTTGAGGCCTTTGCCCTTAAATATTTCATGGTCTGTATCACTGCACACCATCAGGTATCTCTCATATTGTGAAGTTATACTTCATAACTGGGTTGTCACTATTGCAACTCCAGGATAACTGCCCACACACTGAAGAGAAGCCAACAAGCCTTGAAATGGTGCCGTCTGGGTGGTGGTATCCGCTGAGAATAAATAACAGTAGTCTTCTCCACTGGTGAAGTGTTATTTATTTGAGGTAGTACAATACCATGGCAACTCACTGGGAAGGCATTTACAATGAGATATAACCAAAACGATGTAAATTTAATTAATTAATTTAACTACCTTGGTAAATGGCTACGTTAAAATGATGCTTTTGCACTAACCTACATGTTAGTCATTTTACCTCGCACCACAAGGCCTTAAATATTTTATAGTAACATTTTTTGTAATAGCAATAGACAGACTAGAACCAGATTGTGCCTGCTAGATGCTTTAAATGACGTTAACAACAGGTTGTCAGTTTTTGAAGGCAGAGTGGGGCATAAGGAGAATATTATTAACCATGTTTTCTCAAAAATGTGTTTTGCATTTGTTATCATATTATAATATATGTAAAAAAAAATAATAAATGAATACATTTATTAGCATATTATAATATGATGATAATATTTTAGAAAATATGAGGCAGTCATATTTATATTTTATTTATTTGCCTCTCCCACTTTTTTTTATTTCTTAAATGCAGAAGTAAGGAAAAGAAAAATATGAATTTCATAGTAAATTAGAGCAGAAGTTCCAATGTTTTTGACTTTGACAGTTTAGTAAGGTTTCACAACCCAAGTCAATTCAAACCCATTTGGCAGGGATGGGGAGGGGGGGGGGGGAATCCTCCATTAGGAATTTTTTTTTAAAATTGATGTCAAGTCCACCAAATGAAGGCTATTTTCATATTAGATTAAAGGGGGAAAAGTGCATATTAGCCTTTTTAAATGGATTGTGTTCAGTATTTAAATATTACAATTTGTTTGTTTTTAGTGATTCATTTAGAAGAACCTTCATGCATATGACCTTTCACCCTTGTCATAATTACTGAATTAAATCCATACTTTTAATGTGTGTGTCAACATACACCTTATTTTCACTGAGTCATTTTTCAAATAAAGGACAAAATAAAATTTATGAGGGTTATCCCAAAAGTAAGTAATGAATACTGCATACACACTCTTCACTTCATGTGCCTGCACAACTGACATTTATCAGGATAATAATTTGAAGTATAGCCTCACCATCAGTGTGCTCAAAACAGAGTTCCTGCATAGAATGTTTGTCTAGAGGCTTTTAAAAATGGATGGTGATATTCCTTCAAGTCACATTATAGTTTCAGATTAAGAAACTATTATCAAAATTGAAACTTTATTGGTAAAATACTGATGCAAATTTATGAACTGTTACAGGAACTTGACTACAACAGATTGCAGCACGATTTTATGTTGATTTTTATGTTGGTCAGACTAATGTTGACAAGCAGCATTCAGGTAGACCAATAACATCTATGGACAACAGTTATCATTACCACCATTTTGGAGGCAAACAGACATATGACCTGTGGAGAAATAGCCAAAAAAGCCTTGTATATTGAATTCATCTGTTCACTGAATTGTAAATAAGGCATTTCAAAAGCAAAAGTTCACTGCCCAGTAGGTCCCACATTCGCTATCAGCAAAGCGTAAAGGAATTACAATGCAGTTACTTGCATGTTTCTAATGAGAAGGTGAAGAGCTACCACTGATGAGATATGGATACACGACTTTGAACCTGAACTGAATGAAGTTGCAATTAGCTCAGTGGAAGCATCCAGCCATTCTAAATGATGATTATCATCATCACAATAAGCCATTTTCAATCCACTGCAGGATGAAGGTCTTTCCATCAACTTTCCAGTTCCTTCTGTTTTGTGCAGTGGCCATCCATTTGCTACCCACAAACTTGTGAATTTCATCTGTCCATCTCTGTTGTTGTTGTCTTCCAGGTTTTCTTTTTGCTCCTCTTGGGTACCATTCTGTTATTGTCATATCTTTGAGCTATATGTCCTGCCCAAGTCCACTTCAGTTCTTTAGTTTTGAAAAGAAGGTCCTTTACTTGTGTTTGCTGCCTAATCCATGTGTTTTTCTTCTTATCTAACAGTCTGATTCCTAATATAATTCGTTCCATTCTTTACTGCGTAGTTTTCAGCTTCTCTCCCATTCTTTTGGTGAGTGCTCAAGTCATGGTTGGGGAGTATACACTGATTAATTTTATGTTCCAAACAAATTGGGATACTGCTCCTCAGTATGTGACTATATTTCCTGAATGCTATCCACTGAAATTTATTCTTCTCTTGAGTTCCAGCCATTTATCATTATTACAGCTAATGACTTGTCCAAGATAAGTATATGAATCTACCTTTTCAATTTCTGTTCCTTCAATGATTATATCCCTTTCTGTGGCATACTTGTTCATCATTACTTTTGTTTTTGCCATATTCATCTTTAGTCTGAAATCTAATTCTGCATAACTGAAGGTTTTCCTCTAATTCTTTGGGATCGTGGCTTATGATTGCAATGTCATCTGTAAATGGTTTAGGTAGTCTCCATTCACATGGAATCCTTTCTGTGACCAGTTCAATCTTCTGAAAGCTTCCTCAAGGGCAAGGACAGCAATAAACAACTTCGGAGATATTGTGTCTCCTTGCCAAACTCCTTTCTCAATTTTAAATTTGCTACTGTCTTTGTCTAGTCTAATAAAGGAGGTAGCATTCTCATATATTTTCTTCAAAATCATAATGTATTGGGTGTCTATGCCTTGTCTTTCCAGTACCCGAAACATTGCCTTATGCTGTATGGAGTCAAGTGCCCTTTCATAATCCACAAATGCCAGGCATAGTGGTGTTTTATATTCATTTGCTTTCTCCATTAGCTGTGATACGTGAAAGTGATCCATAGTTGAGAATCCTGTCCTAAAGCCAGCTTTCTCTTTCAGTTGATTCTCATCAAGTATTCTTTCTAATCTGTTAGCAATGATCCTTGTGAACAACTTGGGACAAAGCTAATTGGTCTATAATTTTCAATTTCTGATCTATCTTCTTTCTTATGCAGCAAGATTATGATTGCATTGTTCCACTCCTCGGGCATCACACCTTTCC